>NC_061101.1:32808730-32856230 GCF_015104395.2 Macrobrachium nipponense
TCCTATAACCCTAATACCTGCTTAAATCATTGAAAATCACTTGATATAAAAAATATTTATACAGCAAGATAGTATCGCTACTTGGAGATTTATCGAACTGGATAAGAGCTCCAGTGTGTGTGTGTGTGTGTGTGTGTGTGAGAGAGAGAGAGAGAGAGAGAGAGAGAGAGAGAGAGAGAGAGAGTCGCAAGCATGAGTCAGTTCACAACAATAAAACCAAACATATTCGACCTCAGAGGTAAAGCAAAAATTTAATTTTACTATTTGAAGCACATTGCTCAAGAGAGATCGAATGAAATATTTTGTCAGTAGATAATGACAAATGTCATTTATCCCCGTTCTGGAAATTTCCATCATCGCGGCTCAAGTCGCTTTCTCACTCGGCTCACAATGCTCATAAAACATTTGTTGTCCAGAAAGCGGTCTTTTCTATTTTTTTTTTTCTCGCTACTGAACATTTTGATGGATACGAGGTTCCGCTTAAATCTTTGAAAATGTATCTAGGAATCGACTTTCATCTGACGAATACTTCTCTTGAAATGAGACATGAGCACAAAATATGTCCTTTCTATTTTTTTTTCGATATATTTATTGACAACCCATTTAAACATCCGGATAAAAAGATTCGGTTTAAAATTGGCAATTTCGTCTTTGTTACACAATTATAGAGACGCGTTAATAATTGGATGGTTGCCATATACAACACGAATTTAAAGCATTTGGAAGTTTTTTTCTGTTTTAGAGACACTAAAAATGGTTCAATGTTAAGTCCCACTTCTTTCAAAACATTTGTTAACGTAATTATCAAATCAATATTGACTATATAGACGTCGATGACCATAGTTGTTTATGTTGCATAATACAAGAAAAAAATTAATCAGTTAAGGACACGAAAATCTTACCACAATAAATACCAAAGAAGATGAATGCTTTAAAGAATATTCGTGGATATTAAAAGGTAAATTTATCAACGTAATAAACACAACTATGAGGCCGTAAGTCAGTTCAACGTTGTTGACAATATAAGACTGCCATTCTGGGGAGTCATTCATTTAGTGACAAAGAGGAGGTGGGACGTCAACAGACACACGAAGAGGAACAATAATACCCAGTGATGCTGCTGATGCGGAAAATTGGATCAACCTCCAAAAGAGGGCACAGGACAGAAACGTCAGGTAGGTCAAGTCAGTGGAGACTGCCAGGTCAGCAGAATGTGGTGATCGTGCTATTACAAGATTACAAGGCGATGTGTGTACTCATTTTTGAAAGAACACCTTTATTTCATCTCGTCGAAATCAATCTCTCTCTACGTCTGTACACATGGATGAAATATAAAATGTTCATCTGACATAACCACTACCTTAGTCAATATTCTGAAGCAGATTTTGGAAACATATAATACACTCGAATCTTTACTAAGCTTGAAGCATTTTTCTAGGTGACTGAGATATAACCTCAAGATTTCAACGAGAGAGAGAGAGAGAAGAGAGAGAGAGAGAGAGAGAGAGAGAGAGAGAGAATGACCTCCAACCGGCGACACATGCAGCTGCTATCCAAGATCTCTTTTTATCAGATTTGCAATCTACATAACTGAATTTTCTTGCTGCATGCTATAATGGATCAGTCTGACTTTTTTTTTAGCCCCAAAGCAGGAGGAACTGCATTTGGCGGCAGCGATTAGCACAAAGACTTGAGAGAAAACGAAACGAGACGCTAGCCTAAATCCAATGCCCTACCGACCTACTTTGCTGGCAAATATTGGCACGAGGAAGTTGACCACAGTGTCAGACAGACTATCATGTCAAAAAAAAAAATATAAATAATAATTAAATAAATAAATAAAATATTAAACATAACAAAAAATATGCTATGAAAGCGTAAATAGTCAGAGGGACAATCTCAAAAAGAGAGTACCGTACAAATACCGACTGAAGAATTTTATATTACGCCAAAGCAAATGTTGCACCCATCAGCTGTTACAATTTCTGTATATGTAAATCATTCATACCTTTAGGTCACGTTTTCTTCTGAATGACATCTTTCTTTTGCAAGACATAAAAGATATAAAGGGAAACTCCACGTTGCAATCACTATGCAAACAATAAAAAATACTAACAAAGATCCTTCTCTCTCGTAAAGTTGTATTCGAAGGAGACAAAAATAACGTCTTACAAGAGCGTCAGTTCCGCCTAAATTAAAGAAACGGCGATTAAGGAAGAGAAAAGAGAGAGAGAGAGAGAGAGAGAGAGAGAGAGAGAGAGAGAGAGAGAGAGAGAGAGATTTCTCTGAGTAGTTTCCAACTTCAATCTAGTCTTTCATAAACGACAAAGGCGAAAAGGGCGACGATGAATACGGGGTACGGCTTTCATTAATACCTTTCTAAGAAAAACGAAATAGCTCCTCCTCTTTCATAAAGCCTGATACTATATATATTATTATGCACACATACACATATATTTATATATAATATATATATATATGTATATATATATATATATATAATATATATTATACATATTACATATATACGTGTGTGTTAGTATGTGCGTGCATGTGAAGTATATATGTATATATATATATATATATATATATATATATATATATATATATATATATATATATATATATATATATATGAATAATGGAAGGATGGAAGCAATTCATATAAGTACTTAAGAGTTAATAAACAGGATGACGGTGGGATGAAAGAAGACAGAAGGTCACAGAATAAGTGAAGGACAGAAGGGAGTGTTTACAGAAACCAGAGTTCAAATGTATGAAGGACACGGAATAGAAGTCCTGTTGTTTAAATAAAAATAAAAGGAAATTTGTTGAAGGTGTTGAGAAGAACTCTTTGTGTATCATATGTTAATGTGGTATAAGACGGACTGATAGAAGTGAGTAATTGTGGGCCTCGCAGAAGTCATTAAAGGGTAGCGTAAGTACAAGAAGGAAGTGTTCTTCGAGGTCTGGGTGAGGACGGGATGCTAGTGAAGACTATAATCCAAGAGGTTTTAAGAGAAAAGGTGGGAGAGGGATCAAGGTAAGGCTTGAGAGGTAAGATGGAGGAAGCAAATGCGAGGACCTGCCCAACATGCAAGTTAGTGGGTGCAAGACAGAAGTGAATGGCTGGGTGTGTGTGTGTGTGTGTGTGTGTGCAGGCAGCTCTGAAATGTACTCAAGACCCTTCTGGTAGGTGCGCGATGTGGCTAATTTTAAAGTATGAAGGTGGCACTGGTCACTGACTCTTCTCTTCTCTGGAGTCACCTATTGAGGATGTACTGTCCTGAATATTACAATGCAGTTCCACTGGTAATATCAGTTTAAAACAACTGTCGGCTCGGGAATGAATAGATACAGCAACACAGTTGCAGTTGTTGCTTAGCCTTTCAAGATTTTAGCTTTGAAGACTGGAAGAAATACTGGAGATACTGAGTGATATATATATATATATATATATATATATATATATATATATATATATATATATATATATATATATATTATATTGGAAAGGAGGGGTCTCAACATACAAGAAGCCAGAGTCGGCGCCAAATATAGAGGTGAACTGCGCAGTACGTGAAGGGGGTTTGGGGCTAAGCAGAAGAGCCCTCTGTAGGAAACACCTAAAGTTGTGGGAGTTTTCTGCACAGGGGGCTCATCCACGATTCGGCAATTTGAGAGTAAATGTCTCGGTGATCATTGCCATTTTTTCTTGAAAGGCACCCCATGTAACGGCAAATGACTAAATATTGAAAACATACAAAAACACTATATATGTGCATGTATTACACACAAACACACACTTACATATATGTGTGTGTGCGTGTATAGAAAAAATGAACCTGGCCCCAAAAACATCTGTTAAAAACCGGAAGGTGCTGATGTAAGCTAAAGCCCCATATATATCAGAGCTTTAGAATACTTTCTGTCACGGACACATTTTCAGAGCTTCTTATTACAAGGTTTAGCAGCAATAGGGGAAAGTTTACATCTGCGAAATACGATTCGAATACTAACTTAAGGGGATGCTCATTATACAGGAAACTTTGCCATGTGAAATTTACATATAACTTTGCTAAATGAAATTTAAAAGCCCGTTGTAAATGTAAATCACGGTGAAGTCATACATTAGATTTACAATATATTAGAACAATAATGTATAATAATAGATGGGAAAACGATTTTCGCGAACTTCTGAACTAGTTGAGGTTTTCCGAAATGAAACGTGTGAAGCTCTATAGCATACGAGTGTTTGTGCACTTTCCTGAGAAACTGTTTCCAAAAGGCAAAAGTTGACAGGGCTTCGTCAAAAAGGATCCTTGCACCAAGGAAGCAACTCGTGTAATCACCAGGTTTCTGGGATCAGGTAAGTTCAAATAACGTAGGAATTGGTTTTTTGTTAAAATATTGTACCGCTGAATGATAGTTACTTAAAACTGAAAAGTTAACCAATTCTGGACAGTATATTTCATTAGTCAGGAAAGCTGAAGTGCAGGAAGTTTAATGAAGTGTACAAAGTTTAAGAGTTTCTGAAATAAATCATATAATACAAGCCAAGTCATCTTAACTCTTCAATTTATTCTGTTCACATAATTTTCATAAATTAGGAATGCAGTTAAAATTTCATTTTTAACAAAATCAAACGTAGGAACAGGCAAAAATGGATGTCAACAGCAATTCGTAATTCCGTTTCTCCGTAGTTTACAGGGAACAAGAACACACCAATAAAGTATCGCGGCAATTTCATTAAAAATGGCAATGTTCAAAAAGATGCAAATACCCCTATTGTTTACCAATAAACTTTCCACCTTTGACTATTGTCTCGTCACAAAGGAGGGTGACGTCAAGGAAAAAATATCACCTATAAACGTACCTCCAGCATTCACAATGCAATGAGAGAGAGAGAGAGAGAGAGAGAGAGAGGAGAGAGAGAGAGAGAGAGAGAGAGAATATAAATAAGAATTTATTCGATCGTCCTCGTAAATAATCGACTGGCATGCAAATGAGTATTCTCACTCGATGATATAAAGTAATGATGAAGGAAACCCAAAAATACATATTCGTACCGAAATTTCTTTATAACGAGGTCTTGTCTAAGATCAGAATGCAGCCAACTAAATTTGGAAATGTTAGGCTTTTAAACACACTAAATGGCACACTGAAAAGAAACAAAAGACAATGTCGAAATCAACCTCAAAATGACTGTTGCAGAACGGCTTAAAGCGGTTTGAACTGGAGAAGTTGAGTCATGACAAGAGACACCAACATCTTTGGCAACATAAAAAAAATATAAGTGATATTTGGCAAAACTTTCAAATATTTGTCGACATCATAATCACTCTGAGGCGTTCGGCTGAATAATCACAGTCAAGTTTTATGTTAAGTTCATTGAACATTGCAGTATTTGTTTCTTTGTTGAATACTCACAGATCAGACTTCTTCAAAGTTTTTAATGTACAGTTCTATGAAATCAGAACGGAATCTCTATTTGCATCGCAGAGGGAATGAATTGGTCTGGACGGATAGTAGCCAAGCTTGATAATGAGCTAAGCTGGGAAAGTGCACTGCCGTGACAAGAGAGAGAGAGAGAGAGAGAGAGAGAGAGAAGAGAGAGAGAGAGAGAGGTTGCTATTAATACAATGACACCTATCGGTGTGTGAGAGAGGGGGCGGGCAGGGCACATAGCTGAAATAGTCTTTGCCTTCCAAGGCGGTGAAGACGCAGGAAGGACACCGACTGTGAAGCCGCCTCGTTCCGGATTCAGCCGGATCGCGCGGGCGCATAAAAACACATGATTGCAAAACGGTGAGTGAGAGAGAGAGAGAGAGAGAGAGAGAGAGAGAGAGAGAGAGAGAGAGAGAGAGAGAGAGCTAGCAACGGGTCTTTGCAACACGCCTAACCTACCTACTTCCCTCTTTCTATTTCGGTCTGTCCTTGCGGGCATGGGCAGGAAAACTGGTTTGGTCTAGCAAAACCATGGGGGCTGAAGTCAAGCACTTGGGGGACAGAGGGTTCTAGAAAAGGTGCCCATAAATACACCAGATTTGAAGGGAGCCGACTCCACCGACGCTGTAATTTGCGCAGACTGAAAATCTGGTGCACTCAATTACAAGAATTCTTTCCATTTTGAAGATTTTGTATGTCATATGATAATTGTTATAGAAACAGTCTCCTCTATGGGTTCACGTTGTTTTAAACCAATAATAAAGAGAAAACTAGAGTAACTCTTACATCCTATAAAATATAAAACATTGATTTCCAAACAAGATTATATACATACATACATACATACATATATACATAGATACATGAATATATATATCTAATATATATATATATATATATATATATATATATATATAACATACCCGCAGGTGAAAAAAAAAGAAGAGACGGGGTACAGGTCCTGACCGGTTTCGAAATATATTTCCAAGACAATGGCTTGGAAATGAGTAGAAACCGGTTGTTAGGACCTATACCCCGTTTCTTATTTTTTACCCGTGAATATGTGTGATATATGAATCACGTACTAAAGTTATATATATATATAATATATTGATTATATATATATTATCTTATATATAATAAGAGAGAGAGAGAGATCTTCCATATAGTTTTTACCACAGTGTTACCAAGGTGGGCGAATATTTGTGATCAAATTTAAATCCGAAATATTGCAAAACCCCATCAGGGGAATTTTGCACACAAAATTCAAAAGGCTTCGAAAACAGAAGTAAGGCAGATAGAAAACCCGTAGGAACGCGTATAAGTAAGATTGAGCAACATCCACAGAGGTTTTATTCGGAGCCAAAAGTGATAGATCACTCGAACCTATTACCATGATTGATAAAACCAAAGTTGACCCAAAGGGAAGATAATGAAGCAAATATCGTCCGGAAGGCAAAAGGAAGACCTAAGAGGGAACAAGAGCCACGCCTGACGTCCTCGGCTCTCGGGAGTTATCCTGTTGAGTCGGATGTCTGATGACAGGATGCCGTTGAGGACAGAGGGGAATCTCGACACAAGATCCCTGGGGTTCACTTAATTTGGTCCAAGGATCAGGTGGTGTAAGGTGATCTCTTCGACAGCAGTCTTAGCACAAGCACTTGAAAAAAGGGACAGGAGGGTGGGTGGGTGGGTGGGTGGGGGGGGGGGGGGGGGGGGGAGACATTCTATTTCTGAAAGCTCTCCGATGATCACGGCATTGTCTGCTTTTACACCTCTACCACTCTCCTCACCAATAAATAAAAGCAACAATCAAAATAGAATAGCAACCGAACAAACAGTAAGCATACCAATACTATTCGATCATAATAATGAACACCAATGCAAATGACGACAATAAAAAAAATGAGCTGTGTAAATAAGCTAAAAATAAAATATTTGCATCGTTTCTTTGGCGATCTTCTCCCTTGTTTTCAATACCCACAGAAGGAAGCTGACACCATTTCTGATATATGTTACGAAAGTGTAAAAGCTACGTGGAAATTCCAAAAGAAAGAAGTTACATATCAATACTGGTTTGAAATATACTCATTGCAGGATAGATAGTACCCTACTTTTTGTTATTACTTAACGCTTAACTGGATAGCACATACTTGCTCATTGCAGGATAGACAGTACCCTACTTTTAGTTATTACATAATGCTTAACAAGAACTCTCCTTATTCCAGCGAACATTTACAGTGCAATTTGAAGCTATTACTTCAAAGAAGGAGAGAGAGAGAGACAGAGATTTTCTCTTGCAAATTAAGAAATGGAACTACACCAATAGAAAACTTAGCTATGCGCTAACAACACATATCTTTAATAGGCCTGAAAACATTTAAAATATAAAGTTGAAAGAATTTCTCTATTATTATTCGATGCAATGAGAAAGAAGAAATGGATAATGAGAGAGAATCTATAGCCTGATGCAATCGTAGCGAGGATTACGTCATCGAGGACCTCCCGTTTACAATATGATGGTATAAATATTCTGAGAGGGCAATGATCGCATAAGTTTGTTATTTCTCTCTCTCTCTCTCTCTCTCTCTCTCTCTCTCTCTCTCTCTCTCTCTCTCTCTCCGCCCGTGGCTGAAACCATCTACATATACCAAAATCAGTATCCACTGGGAAAAGGGATTCAAGCCATCCCACCTAGCCCAGGGTCAAACCCAGGACATCACACTACGAAAGCAAGCATGATATCAACACAACAACAATAATCTGGAAAGAAAGCCTTGTTTCGAAATGTGATATATTCCCAGAGAGAGAGAGAGAGAGAGAGAGAGAGAAGGCAGTGTCTGTGAACCTACTCTAACACACAAGCACCTTCCACTGTCACGAAATAATCAATCACCTGCCGTTCTGTCCCTCAGCGCACACACAGCGGGCACCAGTGTCGCCGAAGCTGTTGATCATTGTTATATCACACCAGCCATTCTCCATCAACTTCAACAAACGTTATCGCCTCGACACCCGTCCCAATTCATCTATCATCCCAGCCTCCTTGCACTCCAAGGCACGACCATCACCGAGTGAATTTACCGTAAGGATATATATATATATATATATATATATATATATATATATATATATATATATATATATATATATATATAAATAATAATAATAATAAAAGGAGCCGATAAACCCCCAAAAATGTAGAGTTGATGCTGTATTTCAGAGAACAACTATCTCTTGAGGCAGATGAGAGAGGGTTCTCTGAAATATAGCATATTAACTCTGTACATTTTTGCGTTTTTATGGGTTCCTTGTATTAGATGGAATTCTGCTTTAACAGAAAAGGCCCATAATAGGGTTTTAATTTGAAAAAAAAGTAAACAAATGCCAGGACTGATAGGAAAGAACAGCGTGGAATTAGACAAGGAACAGTTTTTGGATTCAAGTATCAGTTATGAAACAGTTATGCGATAAGTTTGAAAGTTAAAGGAGTCTTATGATAGAAGCGGTAAAGACGGTGTGAGGGTTGTTGAGAATATGTTTAGAAGGTAAGTTGCTGAAACTGATAAAGAGTTTTCAAGGCGAAACTAAAGCATGAAGTTGGTAGAGTGGCTGAAAAGTGAGTCTGAGACAGTTCGAAGAGTTAGATCAATTAGAAATAATTTTATTTGATTAATTAGTTTCTTAATGAATTATGTGGAAGTGGAATTTCAGACTACAGTACCTGGTACCATTTTAACACTATCTACCTTTAGATATTTATCATTGTAATATAGGATATTCATAATTTACATGTATATATATATATATATATATATATATATATATATTATTATATATATATATATATATATTATATATATAAATGAAAACTTTACTTCAGTTCCAACATTCTCTGAAAAGTTTGATCCCGACCCAATTGCTTTTCTATTAACGGAGATTTTTCTTACACAGACGAAGATCACAATGACTTGACAGAGAGTGCAATAAAGAAATTCTTACGACGCAAAACATCACGATTAGTTTTCTGCCCACGATTACAATTAAAATTAATACTCAATGAAAGTCTAGAGACTTCATACAAAACTGATTCATACCAATAATATCAACAAAAGCCTGAACGCTTAATAGTAGCAAAGACGATAAACTACAAACTTACAAAATCAGCGACAACCTCACAGACGATGTTCCTCAGTGAGGAATGAGAGGGAGGTGTACACTTCCTTCCATTGACAGATTTCTCACAAACAGGTGAAGGCAATTAGAACCGGAGCAAATACGCACATCAGACCGTTCAAAATATCACTATATAACTATATCAAGCAACATAAAAATGAAAAAAGAACCCTAACGGGATCCATTCTTTTCGGTGATAAATCGCTCGAATCGGATGCAACACAACGCTGGTAATGAAATGCGATTTTTCATGTCCGCCAACTGGGGAAAAAAAAGGAAAAAAAAAAAGGTAAGCTCTAGTGATTAATCAAATATGTCATTCCTAGTAACAACCTTGTTAATGGAACTATATAGGATGCCTGAAAACAGTTTATCAATTAAACATACACACACTCGCGCGCGCGCTGTGGCGGAGAGAGAGAGAGAGAGAGAGAGAGAGAGAGAGAGAGAGAGAGAGCTGTCTTAGTTCTCATTCTGGAAATATGATGTGGAAAATTTTAACATAAATAAATTCTTTTCTTCCCTTACCAGTACTACTATTGTAATATAATGATAATAATTCTAAGAGGAAGAAGAAGAACAAGAACAGACTCGCCGAGTATACAACTCCATCAAACATTCCCCCCAAAATGAGCAGATCATTTTTCACGGCCAGAAGCAAGTCAGCTGTTGGGATCCAAACCTAATTTTACTGGTTAAATATGGACAACTCAACTCCAGTCAGACTATCCGCTAGGTATAATGTTTAAATGAGGTTTCCGAAATCTACGGTTATGGAACGTAGAATTTCGGTTTCTAGAGTCATGACCATAGACTGCAAGAGGGCCTTACTCCCTAGAAATGACAGACCTTATCTACCCTTTAGTTGCTAATACCGACGCTCTCCGTCACTCATTTTGGAGACATTCTGCTATCAAAGATAAAAAGGCAAATCCAACCAAAAACTCTTGCGCCGAGGGGTTAACAAACTATTCAACATCTGAAATGATCAAGTTGCTTTATCAATGTAGTGAAGAGATTCGTCACATCTACTCAGGAAGCAGTACTTACTGTCCAACTTGTAAGCAATGGCTGTTTTAGGTCTACAAATCCATCGGCTAATATGTTTCATAGTTTACGACAGCTGGTATTGATTCATGAATCCACTAAAAATAACAAGGCATATTTTTCATACACTTTTTAACAAGTTGATTCCCTAAACCTTAAGTGGTCGCAAGAAAACCTAAGACAACTTGAGTCAATGGTACATTTTTTCTTCAACATCTAAGCCAATGCTTAACCTCACGAAGAGAAAACGTCCAAAACATCACTTGCTTCACATACCCACAGAAAGGTTTCATTACATTACATAATGCAATTATTCTATTCATTGTCTCTACAACTTTTTACACCATGAAATTATAATGACATTCTACGTCAATCTCTAAAGCCTACATCCATAAAGACGATTAATGAACCCTGGAATAAAACTATGACTACAAATAGAAGCTTGAACCTTGAACCCCAACAAGAAACCGCTTTCACAGAAGCACCAAAACGACAAGCCGTTAATAGGTCCCCTTCACAGAAAGAACCGTCACCTGTCGTCCTAAACGCCGCAATTAACCAAGAGGCAATCAGTACCTCCAAATGCCGAAATCCCACTCGGTGCATTCCGCTATCTATAATGAAGGCGCTCTGCAAATGACATTCCTCCGGGGATTCGCGAATTTCTCCCTTTTTTCTAATCTTGCTGATTGCTTGCCAGCATGTGATGAGCTCTCAAGCGGTTCATTAATGGCCTTTGGAAAATACTTTCTCTCCACGCTACTAACTAAGGAGATTCTAGCATCTTTTATGTATCAAAAATATTACCTTCTTTTTTAAAAGACGATGCAATTCGAAATCAAGCTGGAATAAGTATTCAAGTAAAAAAAATTCTGTGAAGATATTCTTCCGTTATTTCCACATACAAAAGAATTTACTGAATTAACAAGTGAAAATTGTTAAAAGAATAAGCATACACCAATAATTTTTTTTATTAACACAATGACCAGCCAGATTCACAGAACAAATAAGAAACACCATTAAAACAATCATTTACACTCTTAAAAAATCCAGAATAATATAACTGACTCTTTCTTGCAAGGGATCAAATACTTCCTTTTCGTGAATGCCGTTCACACAGAAAGTGAAGTCACACGAGTGTTTTGCGAATCGACAAAATTGGAAATCGATTGCATGATAAACGTCAGAAGTTGTCAATATCACATTGTCAGCCATCTTTAAAGCCTCAGAATGCAATATCAGGATTATTTTTGCAAATAAAACGTTCTTGCCGTTTGAGCTGCAAGGGATATCCAGTTTATCTAGTCAGGAAACTACATTATTACTACCATTTCCAATGTCAAGGTTCATATACTATCATCCTTCGGGCGACTGCTGATGCTACCGATAACGATAGCCTTCCAACCTCAGGGGCGTCACTGCATTAATTTCATCGCAAGGATTCGAATGCTAATAACAAAAGTTTAGAAGAAAATAAGAGGCAAGTCACTTCATATTCAAACCTTCACAAAACTCGTATGACTAAAACCACGGGGCGATCAATGAAGCAACCATCTTCGGATAGAGGATGACTTAAGCTGAACGAAATGATGTTTACAAACACATAAAAGGTCAGAACTTGTACACAAAATAAATAAACGAATGAACGCTATGTTTAAAATGTCAAAACGATTCTCTATTACATTCACTAGGCTTGACATATTCTCAAGCGGCTGCAAATTGGAATACAAATAAAATCAACTCCATACATGAATGAAGACATATTTGAAAAGGTGCAAATGGGATTGGAAACCCGATGCCATGATCAAGCCGAAGCTCGTGGGAAAAAAAAAAGGACTGAGAAGGAAGCAGGAAAGGGCCTTATCTCCGAGAGACGCCATGAGCCTGTCTTGAAGAAGGAAGGGTATATTGTCAAGAGACACAGAAGCAGAAAAGTTATTCAAAAGTATAGCGGATGAACGAGAGAAAATCACTGATTTTCACACTGCAAATTATAGGAACACTAGTGTCCTGATGCGTACTACGAATCCGTCTGCATGAGCTGAAAAGAATAGTTATACAAATAACATATAAAAAAGAACGTATCAGGCCATCATAAAACAGAAGATGAATAAAAGAACTTTTATTAATCCCAATTACCCAATCACTTCAAACAGCTAAATACTATTTAAAATATGTTCAGTTGCACAAACACCCCTCTCTCTCTCTATCTCTCTCTTTTTTTTTCTCTCTCTCTCTACATGCATATATATATACACAGACACAGACACAGACACACACAGACACACACAAAGACACACGACACACCACCACACACACACACCCACACATATATATATATATATATATATATATATATATATATATATATTATATATAACAAACTCCCTGAGCAAGATTCGAACCTATCCTTCCTCCTGAAGAAAAAGAAGAAGAGAGAGAGAGAGAGAGAGAGAGAGGAGAGAGAGAGAGAGAGAGAGAGAGAGAGAGAGAGAGAGAGAGCTAATTTAAATAAACTGACATTTTCTAAAAACGTTTGCTCCATGTTTTTGCATTCAGTCGCGAAAGCAAAGGAACGCCAGAGACTCCTTCAAAGACAAATGCAGACATTAGCACTGACAGCAACGAAGTAAGACTAGTTCGCAAAATAAATGACATCGTTTGTTTCAAAATGCTACGCAGAAACAGTCGAATCTATCAGTACGAACAACCTCTTAATATATATATATATATATATATCCTCTATATATAAATATATATTATATATATATATATATATATATGTATAAATGTATATTAAGGTATATCTATATATATCATATATATTATATAGTATATATATATAATATATATATACTATATATATATATTAAAGTGACGCCATAAAAATCTCAGTGAATTAGTTCCGTGTATAAAAACCGGTTTTAATGAATATATATATGGATATATATATAGATATATATATATATATATATATATATATATATATAATATATATATAATATATGGATATAGTGTATATATATGATATATATATATATATATATATATATTATATATATATAATAAAGTGACGCCTAAAAATAAAAAATCAATGAATTAATTCCGTGTATAAAAACTGGTTTAATGAATCTCCTACTTTCAATACGCACAAAAACAACACATTTCAAATTAAGCAACAGTTATACAAACATAGATATGCTCAACCTGTACAGAATGGAGGAAATATTTTCAGATTGATGCGAACAAAGATAAAGCATTTCTATAACACACCTAGATATAGACATCATAAAAGGATTGCGAAATTTATAAATAAAATTAAAATATACCGGTTGCCAAAAGAGAGAGAGAGAGAGAGAGAGAGAGAGACCGAGAGAGAGAGAGAGAGAGAGAGATAAGAAAGGAGATCCGGCCACGTAATCGACCCTTGTCAGTTGTATCGAGAAACAGATCAAAGGCGTCGGAATAGGAGAGGAGGGTCGCTGACAAAGATGATGCATCCTCAGGAAAGCCCCAAAGACAGACGGACCAAGTAAAAAACAAGATCGGCCGACCATAAAGAAAACAATCTTGATCTTTTCAATTTCACGACGAGACATCGTCACTGAACGATGGACACTTCTCATGCTGATTCTCTGCGGCATTATTGCTCGTTTCTATTCGATACCTGTTATTTACCTGTCTTTTCCAATGACATTCATTTCCGCGTTCTTTGCCACAGATGCCGATCTCTGTGGTATTACTGTTAGTGATGACTTTTTCTTGTTATCTAAATCATTTTTGTGAGTTATTAATTTCGGACGCGAAAACATGTTTGCAAAACAGCTGTCAAAAATACGTGACAAAGCAAGTAACAACCATGACCTGAGACCATTACTTGATTCACTGTTTTATGAAATACAATGAAATTGTGACGAAAAAACCGCAGAAGTCAACGATCGCTAAGGTAAAGAAATATGAAAGAGAATAATGGAAAAATAATTAAAATAATGCAATACATAAATAATTTTCAATTTAGTCTCAAAAATGTTTTCATATAACGTGAATTTTCCATCACTTTATTGATCAAACACATACGACCTCACCTGCGCACCAGCACAAGTACATCAAGAGAACAAAATAAGTTTACTCCTTTTTAGATGGGTGGAAATGAATAAGAATGAAGCTGTATACCTCCTGAAATACTGGCTTAAATAGAAGATAAATGATCATAAAGATATCTTATACTATCATTATCATTCTGTCTGCATATACTTCCATATATACCAAGCTTAAAATCGTTATTAAAATGCTAATTGAAGTTTTAAATGTGCGTACATACATGAGGAGGAAAATAGCATACAGACTGATGATGAGATAAGTTAAATTATGAAATATTTGTTCTTTGTCAACTGTGATTTTTAGTGTATACGAGTGACAAGGTTGTTGGCCTGGGAAACAAGATTGTTCAGTGTGCCGATGATGTAACACTTGCGGGTGTAGTAAAGTCTCCACTTAAGAGAAATTGAGCTGCCCTCAGCTTCAATCGGGACAGGGATCGGATCAGGGAATGGTAAAGGCAGTGGGGTATGAGGCAGAACTCCAGTAAAACGAAAACGCTATCGATTAGCAGTTCTCGTACAGATTTCCCGCTCCATCCCTCCTACAGGTGGATAGGACTTTACTGAACGAGTCTGAAGCTTTAACTATTCTTGGTGTAACCTTTGACTCCATCTAACTTTTGATAAACATCTAATGAAAGTTTCAGTAATTGCCACACGAAAGTTAGGTATCGTTCGTAAAAGACCTCTTATATTTATAACAGTGATAAAATCAGTGCAACCTGTTTTAGGTCATTTGTACTCTCATTAGCAGAATACTCTTCTCCGGTGTGGATGTCTGTTTCTGCCATGTTAGAGAGAGTGGTTCGTGAGGTAGGTTTCTGTTTCCTAATAGTGGTAGTTATGACTTGGATAATCGACAGGTGGTCTCTTGTTGGTAACTTTTTTTATAAGTTGTATTTCAACAGAGCTTTCGCATCCACAATTGATCCCTGATTCCCTTTATCTGCCGAGAGAGAGCAATCAGATTCGCTCAACGACACCACCAGTATGCGGTAAATGTTCCTCAATGTCGAACTCCTCAGTTCCAGAGGTACTTTCTTCCTCACACCGTTGGACTATGGAGCAGCCTCCCTTCAGAGGAAGTCGTGCAATTGGAATTTCAAAGGTTCAAGCGAAGGTGCAATACATAACTACTCAGATACTATTCTCCTTGGATTTTTATCTGGGATTTTTATAAGTTTTTAACTATTTCTTAATTTATTAATTTACGTTTTCCTTATTCAAGAAGTGGGGTCTCTTCTCTCTGTAGTTCTCTTTACTTCCTCTTACTTCTTCCTAATGAAAACTATATTATTTGGAAGCTTGAATTTCAAGTCAATGGCCCCAATGGGCTTGTTCCATATTAATAGGTTTCATAGTCGGACTAATAATAATAATAATAATAATAATAATAATAATAATAATAATGAACTCAAAGACAATACTGACAAAATCAACAAACAATTAGGAAATAATTCCGAAGAAATCAAGCAACAACAAAATGTTTGCATTACTCAGATTCATACTGAACAAACGACGTGTTTTGCGCAGTACTAAGACGACATCATTACGAGTACCAAAATTCCCAACCTCGTTTCATGTTTACCAATTAACTCATAAAATAATAAAATAATTACTGACAGACTAAATATAGAAATAGAAATTCATGTTAGTTTATTCCCAAAATTAATAATTCAACATACAACAAGACAGCAAAATAGAGAATACAATTCCAACAACAACAAAAACAACAACATCGATGCTAATAATAAACGCCTTCCACCGCTGTCATTTTACCAAAGCCGCAAAACTCTACTAATTAAATCACAACTCTACACTGTAATGGATATGAATAAATAACGGCGATCGGCATATCAAAGCAAATCACTGAAATGAATTGCACTCAAGGGGTCCAGTTGCACTGACCCTCTAACCTTTCACCAATAAAACGTACAGCATCAGTCTCCTGCCGTGAAACAATACCCGCATTATTCGAGGATTCTACCTGATACCCAATAGATACCGTGTAAATAAGTTCACGGTGATTTTACAGAATAAAAGACAAAGCACATTCTCTCTAAATAAAGTTTTTTTGCAATAAATGTTACTATCGTCACATGTCGGAACGACTGGCTAAAAATGAATTCCGTTTCGTCGAAAGCTCCATCTTCTAGTAGGCATAATTGCCCTCAACAAGATACTGGTTTGCGTCCAGTATATTTGTTTGTTTTTCTGCTCATTATTAGGATTACTTTATAATTCATTGATAAATTTTTAAGACCATTTTACCAAAAAGTGGGTCTCGCGAATGGTGCTGGATATTTACAGTTTGGAGAGATAAAAATGGAAGTATTGAGAAGTTTGCACATTTTCCTCCAAGCTTAAGAATTCGAAATCATGTAACCGTCTACCGTAGATTTATACATAGCATCAATAAAAAGAGGGGGTTATGCCTTTAGTTCGGTGTGTGTGTGTGTGTGTGTGTGTGTGTGTGTGTGAATTGTATCTTCGTATGAGCGTTTAAGTGGAGCTTTACGAAAATTTTCTAAAGATGAGCCTCGTGAATAGCAATATATTACACACACACACACACACACACACACACACACATATATATATATATATATATGGAGGAGGAGAGAGAGATGAGATGAGAGAGGAGAGAGAGAGAGAGAGAGAGAGAGATCTTAACAAACAAACAATAGCAACACAAGGAGTATCAAAACCTCTAACCACAAGGAAACCAACGCAGATAAGAACACTTTATCAACCAACCAAAAGAGCGTGGAGAGGAGAGGAGCGTAGGGAGTGCAGAATAAACCCAGTTCGCAAAGGCTCTGGCGGGAGAGCCGCCCCGACGCTCCGGTTTGACCTGTGACTTTGTCAACATCAATAAGAGGGATTAGGTCTCTGCCAACGCCTCCTTTTCATTGCTTATTTAAATGCCGACGATAGATACCTCCAAAGGCCTCCTCCTTCACTCGCGCCAAAGGGCGGCTCATCAGCCTCTCATTTTCTAGCAATATTTCATTTCAAAACGGAATTCGCAGTCCCGACGATCAAAAATTACTTTTATATGTTCAATGCCAATCCGAAACTACTATACAACCTGTTTTCTTGAATAACAATGTTTATAAAGAACTTAATAACGCAATTGTCACCCCTAAAACACTTGTTTGCATTTGGTAGTGGTCCTGAATCATTATTCGCATTTGCTTTCGCTGAATGACCATTAATTTGCATTTAGCGACTCTCCAAAAAAACACGTACAATTTGGGTTTCATTTGATCTTGGAGCACTGACATTCATTCAGTGCGTAACGACCCGACGGACACAGTTATTCCTCGCAAGAGAAACTTGTAGGTTAAGGTCCCAGTGGGGTCTGCACCGTCCCCATAGCCGTTCCTCATGAACCTTGGGATGCATATTTTAGCTCTAACTCGATCTATGACGTTCCCAAAAACGTTCATTACAGATTTAAAAATGCTTAACGAACTTCCTGGTAACGAAAAGATTTGAAGCTGAGCGCCTATGGTAGTTTTAATAGAATCTGACGTTTTCAAAATGTTCATTTTCATCTTATAATTCAGCAGTATGAGGGAAAGACACTGAGAACGGTGTCTGATCTGATAAGAATTCTATTTTCAGTAATCGTTTAGATGCTATGGCACAGCGTCCCCAAGAATATTCATGAATAAAATATACGCAGTGAGAGCAAGGCCCGCACCACTTATAAATACCAAATAGTAACACAGCAATGAGAAAACTGTATAATTCAATCGGCATTAAAGAATACGATGATTATATCAGATATGAATTCGGATCATTGTCCCTAAATTCAGGTTTCTTCCTCTTATGATGTGCTTCTCAACTGATGTAGTTTTCAAAAGGAATTTAAAACATAACACTGTTATATCCATTATAAATGTCTACGAGCGCTGAAAGTTATTTCGAATAAATGAACTGTTCTTATACTGGACGCTACTGCAAGTCACTTTTATTATGAAAATATCCAATAAGCTTTTGAACTTAGCTCAGCCTTCGCTTAGGACAGCTTCAACTGAAATGAATCGAATAAAGTAAAGAGAATTAAAAAAAATACTACTCAAGTGAAGTGAATAACTAGTCATTTCATTCAGTACCTCGTATAAACAAAGCTCCACGTCCAACTCCAACTGGAATCTCCAGATATTACAGGATTTACCTCGTTTATGCATTTCTACCAATATTACCCACAAGACGTATTGGGATTTCGGTAAGTAGGAAATGCGTGGAAATTTACACGCGAATAGCGCACTGAAGAAAAGCGTCCAAAATAGCATTACTTACAATATTCAAAGAGAGAGAGAGAGAGAGAGAGAGAGAGAGATATTTCATAACAAATTCCCAGCTATGACTTTAATATAGTTTCCACGTATGTAATTTTGAAATGTATGAATATTTACTACATTACCTTAGCAAAGTTAAACATAATTCTTAAACGCTTAAGGACAATCGTTTCTCTCAACAGAGAGAGAGAGAGAGAGAGAGAGAGAGAGAGAGAGAGAGAGAGAGAGAGAGAGCACTCAAAACCCCATCAATGAAAGCTCGCTCAACACCGTAAAATGCTCCTATAATAAACTAATCCAGTAGTACGGCCGTTAATGAGGCTGTCATTAACGCACTCTTCCATTTTCTAAGTCGCAAAGAGGTCGTCGTCAACTCGCTACAGCATCGCGAAAGTCGCACCGACAAGTCATTAAAACCCCCCCAGCGAGATCGTCATCAAAGGCAGGCTGTCATTAAGGACCTCTTCAGGCGGTGTCACACGAGGGCGCTCTCTCTGGAATCTTTTAAAATTTCAGCTCCAAACTTTAGATCGACAAGCCAAGTAAATATTTTATTGATTTCAGTGAATTGCGGTCTTAAATGACTTGAAACTTGGCGTCAGGAATGAAGTCACATCACTGTACTGAACATTGTGCAAAATCTTTGCCGCCCGATGCAAAGACTGGTGGGAAGAGGCCCGATGATACTGGAGAAAATATACTCGAGCAAAACCATCTTTTACGTGGTCAATCACACGGAGGCTGTTGCCTATTTGCAAAGAGAAAACGCAAACGTGTCGATAGTTCTTCAGTATTTGACTAATCTGCTTACGGATTTAGTGTAGTAACTACTATGGGTATAAGGACTTCAGTTTTCAATGCTTTTCACCGCATGAACTAGAGGCCTTACAATATTCGTATAACATGAATTAAAGAGAGATTACAAAGCATGAAACAAGCACGTACATATTTTGAGAGAAAGGGACTGAATACTTGAGCTGCTATGAAAAAGAAACGCAGTAAAAATATTTTCTATAACGAATTCACGAAGGCAAAAATGGAAAACTCTTGTCTGTGGTTACATCACGTCATAAAAAAAAAAATTCAGGGTTCTTGTTGCTTCCCCATACAACAAGAGTTTTACCTTTATGGGACGCGTGATTTATGCTAGGCGTTCTATCTTGTAATTAATACAGTTGTTTAATCAAAATCGCTCTCTTTGGTTAATGATATTAAAAATCTGATTTTATAATTCATCTTATTACTGGAAATGGAACAGAGCATACATACCGCAAATAAATATTTCTAATTATAATCATATGATAACACGCAATACTCTACCGCATCTGTACGAGGTGAACAAAATTAATCTCGATGAAGCTAAAGAATATTCTACCGCGAAGCACTCATAGCCCTGGATTCTTCCTCGTTTCCAGCTGCATATTCATAAAACCATTTCCTGTACTTTCAAATGGTTCTGCGACAATGGCGGATCCATTAAACCCACTCATTTCTTCACGGGGTTATATTTGAAATACGGATATGTCTTTTAGACTTTCCTATGACATAATCTCTTTAGTGGAGGTCAACTTCTTTCATCACATAGGAAGTCAGGGTTCCCTAACAAACTGCTATAGAGTAGTCATTAAAAGGAATATGAAGCAATGGCAGCCCTATTAAATAAACACATTTACGTAAATAACCTTGCAACTGATGAAGATAATGTATTATATCAGTGCAAGTCTTCAAAGCGTATACTGTAGCTATACAGTAAATGAATATAAAAAATAACTCATAAGAGATATAAAAATAATACTAAAAGATATAAAGCTAAAAAGCATACTGACAATTACGGGGTTTCTATCATACATAAGGCTGTCATGCCATCCACGCAATGCGACCCAGAGCTGCTCCATTAATCTTAGGATGAGTTGCAAATTTCTTGATTGGACTATAGTGGTTATGTGTCAGCTGCATGTCATATTCACGGGTGATCACATTTTCCAAGTAATATATATAAACTTTTTATCTTTACAGTATGTAAATCGGCAGGTACTATAATTTTTTCTCTTTCCGAATATTAATGGTTGTCATCACTTGAGAGGCGACTTCCATTTCTCCCCCACTTTTCATGGAGTGAAAGAGGACCATGTGAGCTACTGATTCTCCAGAATAAAAGAGAGACAAACTCGAAAATAAGCTATTACTGAATACCAGCCCAACAACCCCCATCGCGCCTCTGAGGAAAGGAAGGTCTAGGTAAAGCGCAGCAGATCTTTGGCAGTTTCATTAACGGCCGCACCTTTTAAACGAACCTCTTCCCCGGCGATGCTGTTGTGGGGAAAATCACTTTCAACAACCTGGCATTCATGGCAACGTTGCCATGTCCGCAGGCCGAAATGCATACAAAGGGGAGAGAGAGAGAGAGAGAGAGAGAGAGAGAGAGAGAGAGAGAGAGAGGCTCTTCCACCTCCACAGGACAAAAGCATATAGCTCTCTCTGCGAAGGGCAACATCTCTCATTTCCATATGACAACAGTATACAACTTTCCCTTTCTATTTCTCTTTGTTTTACCAAGAAAATGAAAGGCGCTGCTCGACCTCTGTGTCATGCTTGCAGTCATCCGGACGTGATTACGACGCTCTGCAGTTGCACAAGCACCGGCACACACACCTAAATACTTCACGAGAAGGCCAAACCACAATGATTACTCCCGAGAATAAATGCAGGCGGTGTGTCAAGTGGGAAAACACAATTTCTCAGAATACTGCCATAAAGTCAGGCAAAGACATTCTTCCATAAGACAATTTCTTACGCCAGGCCGTGTCTGAATTCTCCTCGTATCTTAAATATGGCACCTAAACTGAACCACCGGGAATAAACGACACCTTGTGGAACAGGATTCTCTGTTTGAGAGAGAGAGAGAGAGAGAGAGAGAGAGAGAGAGAGAGAGAGAGAGAGAGAGAGAGAGAGAGAGAGAGAGAGGCCGGAATGAAGACTATGCATAGAAATCAATTCTATTTCAAACAAAAAGTATAATTTTTCAATATATTAAGGTGTTGACTATTAAGAGATGAAAACGTGCACCGAATAACATCATTTGTAAGAAAATGTCCATAATTCACTCGTCAATAGTGCGTAAATCGATAACTGATAGCTACAAAAAAATATTCAAAAAAATTTTAAAAATTAAAAAACGTTCAAACGACATGAAAACATCCTCTATCCTCTTTAGGCCCCCCTCAGCGAACGACTGGCTGCCAAAAATAACTGAAAGAGTTCCAAACGGTATTGCCCGATTCGTCATGGAGTGGTTTAAGGGCTTGCGATAACGCCACGTTGAGTCGCCCGAAGGACACCCGACACAACGCCTCAGCTTGTCCCTTCCATCTTTTGAGTCTTCGAGACTAATGTAATTCAGTTACTCGATTATGAAATGAATATGACGTTTCTTTTCTTCCTTCTTTAATGGAGTGACCTCGTGTCTCTTTTGTCTGGACTCCCACGCCACCCCTCTAACCTGGCCTTCTTATAATACAGGTGGGTGAATTAATTAAGTGTCCTACCGCTATTTTTTCCAGGTTTAGCAGGATCCACCTGACGTCAACGTTTCTATTTTCTCGCAGAACTTTTTTTTTACTTAATTATTTTTGTTGGCTGACGTTTTTTGGACTTCATTTACTTATCATGCTTCTTTTGTCAAGAAACCGCAAGACGACGTTATTTTTCGTATTCTATGAACTGAACCCATTGTTTCGGAGGAGACCTCTTGCATAAGAAACCCACTTCCTTCAGAAATACTCCCTTTGTCTGGAGGCGATAATTAACACCAAAAGAAATGAGTTATGAACAACTATTGTGTGATGCCAATACGCCCTTCATATGACGCAACTAAAATCTGTGCACTGCTGGGAGGGATAAAACAGCCCTTGTCTCCCTGGTCTCATTATTATCCAAAGCTGGCATGGAACCACGAGAGAAACTAATTAACGAACTATCCTGGATGATTGACCTCCCCTTAATTGTATAATGATCATAACGGCTCATTGTCTCGAATTATTGTTTAACTGCATAACCACTGTAATGCAGTGGAATTGCCACCGCACGCATTTAACTGCTTCGGCAATCGTGATTGTAAATCAATTGGGAGACTATTCTCGGTTACTGCTGCATCAACACTGCCACCGCAGACTGAGCAGTGGAATGTATATATTTATATATACACGTGTATATATGTCTGTTAACATAGCGGGCAAGTAAACCAGAAACTATATACACAGATATATATATATCGAACCCAACAAATCCAGGATGCACAGTGAAGCTTTAACCCACACCGCCACCGCAATGGGGGTATAAGTTTATGCCGCCTCTCAACTACAAATACCTGTCGCTCTCAGGTGTTCGTTGTCACAATAGTGTGATATGACTCATATAAACACATGTATCTGAATCATGATATAAACTGATCGTAAACATTTACACAAAAATAATCACCAATCTTCAGCTAATATAATCCCTTCAGTGAGCGTGGGTGACGCCAAAGGATAAGTAACTTCCTTAACTTATGGGCTACTCTAAAAGCCTTACCTACCATATGCTTTCGGGCTACACTACAGAGTAAAACCTCCTCGAACACTTCCACCAACACTACAAATAAAGTCTTATGAAGTTGATCGCTGGCTGCAAGATATAATATTAACGATTAACTCGACCATTCTTACTAATATCACTACTGCATTATTAGTGCAAAATCCTATATAATTTGCACCGCAAAAGAGTTTAGTGGCTGACAGCGAAGACGCAAGAAAAATCTCTAAGACGCTGAGATAGAAACTCTTGATTGAATTGCACTCCGCTCTAATCCTCTTACATGTTTTAATCCCATTCAAAACCGGCTGCGTCGAAAAGTACACTCATATCAACTTCCACAGATACTAATCATATTAAAGGCGATGGCTACCGAGAACAAGTAAAAAATGATTCAGCGTTTCTTCGGCGCAATCGATTTTTCTGTACAGCGTATAATGCTGGATGAAACTCTCAGTCACGGCACATGGAACTTCCATCCACGGCCCATTGATGGCCTATTTGTAGGCACCTATAGCGATGACAGACGCACTATCTGACTAACTTTAACCCTATATAAAATAAATACTCAGGCTAGAGAGCTGCAATTTTGTATGTTTGATAATTAGAGGGTGGGTGATCAACATACCAATTTGCAGCCCTCTAGCCTCAGTAGTTTTTAAGATCTGAGGGCGGACAGAAAAAGTGCGGACGGACAGACAAATAGTCACCTCAATAGTTTTCTTTTACAGAAAACTAAAATCATTATACGACCACTACCACACTCATACTTGAATCGTTGAAAGCTTATTATTATGCCTTTGAGAAAACTTTAATTTCCTAGACATACGGAGAGGACATTACAAAACCACCAGTTCATCCCAAATATAAACCTAAAGGAGCAATCATACCCCTTCATTTTTCGGGCACGCAACAGCGCGGCGAGTGACACATCTGCTTGGCAGTACACTTTTTTACCCGAAACTGACTACGCACATGATTCAACGCCAAGTTTCCCACGATTCATGATGAAAGCTCGAGCACCAATCTCTCGCGTCATTTGTAAGCCTAGTTTTATTACCATTTTTTAGGTCTGTCTGTTACATTCATAGTAAAGACGTAACACTGAGTTTCATAGACGACGACAGATATCACGAGGAGCTCTGGAAATCTCATCTGAAAGAGCCTGGTATGAAAATCTCCCGCGCACAACTGAACTGAAACGTCTTGTGGCTTTCAAATTGGGCCATGCAGTCTATTCTAAGGGACATTTGCCCACACCGCATGAACGAGTGCATTGTCAGGTGGCACTGCGCCATTCACAACCAATGAATCTTAAAGTCTTTATGAATTTTAACTGTCTTCACGAAATATGATATATATGTAACAAGGAAGACTGCAGGTAGTATCAGTCACAAGAAAAAGTTCTACGATGAAACATTTATAATTCCTCGAATGGGAAAGTCATTATCTTCCGCCAATGCTGATTAAACTCATTCCAGATTCCTGTTTTTTTAGGCGAAAGAAAGAAAAGCACGATACGAAAACGTAGATCACTAAACAACCTAACAGACCTTAAACTGGGTGGCCTAATCAAGGAAAGTCTTGGTTGTCCGTCCTTATACCTCACTTGCAACAAGATATTTTGAAGAAACAAACAAAAATTTGGACAGGAAGCCCAAGGCATTTGGCTTAAATTTTATATTACACTCCATTCCCATACGTCCCTATTAAGACGACCATGTTGCGACCACATGAACAGCAATGTTAGGCAGAGACATGCAATCACTGTCTATTGCGCGTAATAATCTCCATTTCTTTTATCCGTGTTGTTGACGAGCACGACAGATGGCCAAATTAAACTCAAGTTTTCCTTACCGCCTCCGCCCACGTTGAACTTCCCATGAACGCGGCAATGAACCAAAGTATATAACAACGTTAATAAGTTTGTACACATCAATGTTCGGAAGACTGCTACAGTTTTCCTATTCTCTGGATGACTCCCAATAATTTGAGGATTACATAGAGAGAGAGAGAGAGAGAGAGAGAGAGAGAGAGAGAGAGAGAGAGAGAGAGAGAGAGAGAGAGAGGATTCGTGAAATCATCTGCTAAATCAAAGAACAAATCAGTAGCAAAAAGTCAAAGCGAATGAAAGGGAACTTTACTGCATAAAATAAATCAATATATAAAACGCATGCTTATAAAAGGTAGTATTAACGATTAACCATGTAAAAGATATCACAGATTGGGAGTAAAGTATTCCTGAAATAATTTACAAAGGGGTTTTGATAAACATTATAATCATATCTAAAGGGTTTCTGCAATATACATGTGAGTGTGTGTGTGTGTGTGTATTATTCAATTTTTATGAATAACAATATCTCTATGAGAAATGAAAGCTTTGTGGAATTCACAGAGCATTATTAACACCCACATTCCGTACCTGAACTCATGATTTATCTGCTTAATTTGTCAGGGTAATTACATTCCAGGAGGCAAGAGGTAAATTTTAGACATCCTCCTTTTTATAGCTGCATCGCGAAAAGGAATTTCCCTTTGATAAATACGCGATTATAAATGGAAACTGCCATCAGTGTCATCACACGTCCGGGTTAACTGAAAATTCACAGATTTATCTATAAAGGAAAAGTGTCTTTATTAAAGCCAAACACACAAACTGGGGGAAAACTGTTTCATCTATTGCTTTTTCCTGACCACATCTAAAGGCATCAAGCAAGTCGTTTGGTGGGATTTCAAGGGGAATGAGATATTCGTCCTTTTTCCAGGGTTGTGAGGCGCCTGGACTCTGAATGTCGCCCAGAAATTCACATTGGAAAGCGGCTTTTCTGAAAGGGCTGACCATGAATGAGCTAACAATAAAAAAAACAACTACATTATGATGCAGATGGCAAACATAAGCTATACATACAACAAAACAGGAAAGAAAACTCAATAAATCTGATCTACTTATAGACTTCCAAGAGCGATCAAACACCTACACACAGAGTAAATAATAATAAAATCAGTCGTGAAATGACCTTAGTGAATGCATTGATCTATTATTACTAAAATGTTACTCAGAATCTACATTTAGCTGTTATCAAAGAGGAAATATCCGTTATGACCGAAATATCCACATAGCGTCCCGGCTGACCTAAGCAGTAATTCAAATATCTGGTGGTTAGTCGATCATGGCGATTTACATCGGGGTAGAGAAGAGCGCAAGCTATCAGTATCATCCTAAAAGTAAATGCCGAGACAGCATCTGGCATCCTCTCAAAAGACAGGCTAGTAAATAAGTAAGAGAGAAAAACCAGTTACAGAGAGGTAAACAAGAACTGTAGGGAGGAATAAAAAGTTATCCTACTAGGAAAATATCGGAAAAAGGTTAATGAGCTAATGGGTCTTAGACTATAAAATACAAAATGGAGCCCGATGTTGTTTGAAGTCATGATCATGTACGAGAGAAGTCGCAGGAGAGAGAGAAAAAAGGCCATGAACTGAGTGGAATAGTTGACGTCTGCAGATGACATTAAACTGATTGGGGATACAAGAAACAACAATGAACGTTTACATGGATGATGGGAGAATCGGGATGGAAAGTTCGTTTTATTATTATTATTACTATTTCAAGTAGATAAAATCTATTCACATGAAACAAACCCACCATTGACTTGAAATTCAAACTTCCCAAGTAGTATACGGTGTTTATTAGGAAGAAGTAAGAGGAAGTGAAAGGAAATACAGAAAGAAGAGATACCACATTTAAATATAAATGATGACGGAAAGATGAAAGAGGAGTCACCGAATATGTGTGGCTAGAAAGGTAGCCATATTCGTGGAAAGGATTTGGAAGAAACTTGATTTGGTTACAGAAAGGACTGTTGAGCCAATAATCCTTTGCAGTAGTGAATTGTAGATGTTGCGTGTGAGTCGGAGATAAAAGGTTCAGCTGTTGATATTAACTGTTTGTGTAGTATATGCAAAGCAAGAGGAATGGATAGTGATAAACGTGAAAATACTTAATAGATATGGTAAAAATGCGAAAAGGGGGAAAAAAATGTTTAGAACAGATGGGTCAGAGTATTTTAAGGTGGTTCAGTCAGGTGATAAAGAATGGACAACGGTTAGTTACTGAATACTGTGAGGAAATCTTAACTGTTATGTGGAAGGGTGGAAGGAGGAGAGAAAACAGCTATACCTGAGTTTAACCAAACTACTGAGATGATTAACAGCTCTCCTAAGGCTGGCCCGAAGGTTTATATATTTTTACGAGGCTAGGTACCAATTGGTTACTTAGCAACGGGACCTGCAGCTTATTGTGGGATCCGAACCACATTGTATCGAGAAATGAATTTCTAATCACCAGAAATAAATTCCTCTGATTCCACCTTGGCAGAGAAGGGAATCGAACACTGGACTACCGAATCGGTAGGCGAGCACGTTAACCATTTGTCCAGAGGAGGAGAGGAAGAGGAAGAAAAATTTACATAGATTGTGCCAGAGGTATGGAATGAAAGGGCCTATCATTAAGGCCTTCAGCGCGTGAAAAATAGGGGTGTGTGTGTGTGAGTACAGAGGAGTCCGATATGAGCCTATGGCGTAGGCGCATGAAGCCGTTGATATTAAGAACAAGATCATCAACGATTCGGCGGTTAAAGTATAAATGAGCCAGTGATTTTTTTTCTGCATCGGAATATGTATGAGTCACACGAATACTCATGTATGAACACGTGATACAATTTTACCCCCAATCTTAAACGAGGCCTGAAGGAAATTCCCATCTGTGAGTGCCAGCAGCCATCATTTATGCAAGCGCGTTTATCTGCAGGTGCTGAAGACTTTAAAAAAAAAAAAACTGTCTAAAGTCGTACATTTTGTAGCAGTGGATGAATGGCCTCTTACGTGGCGCAAACCAGATATAACCGGCGACCAGAAATCAAGCAAGCCAATGAAAACCAGCATCTTGTGGTGTGAAGGCCAAAATAAACCTCCTCGACTTTCGAGAACACACATATTGCTAAAACTACCTTTTCTTTGGCTTTCTTTATCATTATAATCACCAACATCATCAACATAAGTACTGAAGAACATTTTTTGAGCGTCATAAAATTATACGAAATAACCAACGAGTATCACTGAAAAACGCAATAAATAAATGAAAAGTTCTCTAAAACAGCCCGAAGATTCAGTTCTGAATATAAGAACATCAACATTGTAAATTTAAACAGATTCTCGACAGAACAATACAATCTTCCGTCTGCAGTTTCATAGCAAGTGAAGTATCCAACATTGATTCGAGCGATCAGGTACCGACTTAAGAAGACCCGTTTCCTTGTAAAATAAATATTCTCTAAAATTCAAGCAGGGAATTCGGTACCTGGTAGTTGGCTACCTGTGGAAATACCAGCCAGGTTGGGATAGGGTATGGAACTAGCAGTCTCATCCATGCGTAGTATATATATATATATATATTTATATATATATAATATATATATTTATATATATATATATATATATATATATATATATATATATATATTTTCACACACATATGCATGTCAGTAACTATATATATATATATATATATATATATATATATATATATATATATATATATATATATATATATATATATATATATATATATAGTGTGTGTGTGTGTGTGTGTGTGTGTTTATGTGCGAGCGTTCATATATATTTGTAATCAGTATTAATCTTTTAATTGCACGGAGGGGTGACGTATCAAATTAATCCTATCTAGATTACCAACAATTTATAATGCAGAAATGATGATTACAACGAACAAAAATTTCAAGAAAAAATGAGTTTCATTACAACTGTTAATACTTTAAATCGCCACGTTTTATTATTGCTTGGATGGAGAACACATCCATTCACACTGGAGGAAAAAAAGAAGAAAAAAAAAAGAAAAAGAAAACGGAAACACGTCGTTCCTATGAAGCGAGACAGCAGAAAATACCAGTGATCCCGTAGACCGAAACAGCGTTATTTCTTTAAAGAGAAAAAAAGTCCGTATTTCAAATTAATAAAATACAGCCAAATAAAAATATAGAGAAATAAATATACCAATAAACAACAGTTGATGAACACGAATGAAAGCAGAGTTTTGGGACAGAAGTACCATTAAAACTCAACAATTTGAGAGCATCGGTGCCCATAACATTGCTTGGGAAGCTGTTCCGTGATTTTAAGTGCAAAATGCTGACACTACCCATGTTGGCGAAATCATAAAAGGCTTTAACAAATGTCCCCTACTGAAATAAGCATTAGGAAAGCTCCAAAACAATATCTCCTGACAATATTCTAAATCGTCAGTACCACTGCTGGGAAAGAAAGTCAAAGAGGCACCGAGCAGAGGACGCGACTCAAAAGAAATGCACGAGTGTTTTGTAGGTGTTTCATGATTCTGAATTGCGCGACAGAAGGTTCTAGCCGTACAAAACCTTTCAGCAACAGGGGCGAACGAGTCATAAAACTTTGAGTATTACTTTTTCTCTTTACAATTTTTACTTGTCTTTCTCATGTTAATTTTCCAAGCTACGTTTTCAGGATAAAAAAGTTCTAGATACGAACAACCCTCTTTTGACATGTAAAATCGCCGAAGCTTCTTCGTCTCTGATTCACATCCAGAGAAGCCTAAGGGACAGCCGCTCCTTCCCTGCAGAGCTACAACAGTCAGGCGCTACTAAAAGTGAAAAGATAATTGCCTCGCTCGCCAGAAATAGAGCCGTAACGACAGTACTAGCTGACACGAGGTTGTTGCCAACCAGCCAAGCGACGCATATGTAGGTTATGGAGGCAACGAGGCAGCCTGCTCCGGTAGTGAACATTTCAAAAGGTCTTGAGGAAGATTAATGAGTGCTCAGTAACTGCAAAAAATACTAAGGTTAAAAAGAAATATGAGAAATCACCATAGGAGTAATGGTTTTTAAGGTAGCAGATGGCAGGGGATATACTACTTAACCTGTAAAACGAAAATAAAGCTGCGCTTTGTTCAGAAGTACATCACATATTTTAAGCGCTGGAGTGTGTTAAACTGGTGTATAATTGTTATAAAAATGGTTCTCCCTCATTGCACTGAAACAAAACAACAAAACAGAAGGTCGAAAAAGATATTTTCGAGCAACTGTTTCTGCACGATTCAAAACCGAAAATTCCACTCGAAAAATGTCAATAATCAAATGAAAGAAAAAGGAAGAAGGCACAAATCGAACAGAGGATTTTACATAACGGCCCGAGGCGTCTCGGCCAAAAATTGTCCCAGTTCTTTTTGCAATGGGAGCAAGTCGTTAGCTGGCTGCGTGTGACAAGGGTAAGACAGTACCCGTTGATGCCAAGTCTTGCAACTCTTATCCACCTCAGCTGATGTTACCGATCTAACCAGTTTCGTTCGGTGGGAACGGCAACTACGCCAAATGACCTTTTTTTTTTTTTTTTTTTTTTTTTTTTTTGCCAGCGTTGGCATGAACCGACTTCCTTGGAGACTTGGCAACGTAATCATAACTGATGTGCCTACCTTTCTAGAAAACACTTGGCCATTCCAGGTAGAGAGAGAGAGAGAGAGAGAGAGAGAGAGAGAGAGTTCGTAAGGGACTACGAGTTTTTAATAATACTAACAAGTATGATCATTATAAAAAATAATACAAATTTTTGTGAAATGAACAACACCAGAAACTGGATAAAAGGCAACGCAAAAAAAGGGATCCTTTCTATCTTTGAAGAATAGAATAGAACAAGGGCTTGAAAGAAGTAAATTTGAATAGGAACACTGACGCAAAGAGAAAATTCTGGGGTAAATTTAAACAAATGAACAAGTCGTTCATTTGATATCCGGAAATTCACCCATTTTTTGTCAACACTTCACTGGAAAACAAGAGTCAATTTCAAATTAAAAAAAATGTAAAGTTTCATTATACTCTCTCTCTCTCTCTCTCTCTCTCTCTCTCTCACACACACACACACATATATGTATACATCATATTCATACATACATACATACATACATACATACATATCATACATATATATACTATATATAACTATATATATATATATATATATATATATATATATATATCTTTGTTTCCAACTTTTTAAAAATAGCCCAGTAACAAAGATTTTAAAAACGTTGAAATTATTAATTAAAATTTTCTTCCAATGACTCGTACTTCGTTCACATAAATAAAGTCAAGACATCTACTTGGATGCATTAAATGAAGGTCAGTAGTTCCCACTACTGACAACCATAACTCAAGTTTGTGGCAACTTAGCAGGAGCGTCGAAAGCAATCATCCGTATTCAGAGTAATTCCAAGGGACGTCTCAGGAGTGGGCCAAGGTTGGACGCTCGGAGAGCTCTCGTTCCGAGTATTAGGAGTCTGCATCATGCTGGCTGAAGGATCTCCGATGGGTTGACATAAAGAACCTATAGGCGCGTGTGAAGCTCTAATTCGAGGAGAGCCAAATGCCTATTGTGACCAAGGATGGTGTAAGTAATGAGGGTGATGGTCATGGTTCTCTCTCTCTCTCTCTCTCTCTCTCTCTCTCTCTCTCTCTCTCTCTCTCTGACACACATATATATAGACAAAATTTATCACTTTTATATTCTCACTTCCTTCCTCTCTCTGTTAAACGTAGGCAAACACAAATGCATTCCTGAAAATACCACGGAGACAATTAACACAATTCGTATTAAAAAATGAAAGGTGCTAGTAATTAGAAGGCGAGAAGACGGTCACTTGCAAAATAACCGATATCTATTGCAGCATTTTTAAGACGCTTAGGTGAAAATAACGTCTCTCTTTCTTGATATTTGCAACGGACCAGAAAAGACCACGCGTAAAATATTCCATAAAAACTCTTCAATCAGCATGCGTATAACATTATGGCAGCGTTCAGCCCTGCCAATAAATCAGACGGATGAGAAATGCAAATTTCGATCCTCTCGAAGCTGGTCATAGGAGAGAGAGAGAGAGAGAGAGAGAGAGAGAGAGAGAGAGAGAGAGAGAGAGAGAGAGAGAGAGCGTCTGACCGCCGAGGGGTCGCCCACGTCGCGGGAAATTCACAGAGGATCGGAAAGACAAAATGTCCACCTTGTATAAATTGTCCGTCTCAAATCTACCAAACAAACCCTGGTCATTGGAACTGGCAAAGACTTCGGTTCTAATTCACGAGGAGCAAAATTCATCGCAAGAAACATTCCCTCGATGAGATACAATGTATTTTCTCTCCTTTGATACATAAAAGAATGTCACAGATGTGTAAAACACCTATGAATATTTTCGTCAAGACTAATGAAAGTTCCTACAACAGTATTCCAGATATTTTGTGACCAGAAAAAAAAAAAAAAAACATTGTCTCCTCCCAACTCCATTGGCAGGTTACCTCGATAGTAATCAAAGATAGGTTTAGTAATGCATTTGTTAGGACCCTAGTATTGAGAAAGCAAATGGATGAGACAGCAAATGAGAGAGAGAGAGAGAGAGAGAGAGAGAGAGAGAGAGAGAGAGAGAGAGAGAGAGAGAGAGAGAGCACCGGTAAACATAAATGAGAAATTATGCCCCTGTGATTTTAATCAGTGCAAGTGGAAAGTTTCTGATTATTCTGGATAATGTGACAGGCTACCAAATCTGGAGTAAATATGAATGATGATGACATTCTGCACAATAATAATAATCTGAGCACTTTAGTAACTGAAATACAATAATAATCATATATATACATATATATATATATATATACACGCAAAACAGTACATGAACTTGTCATTAGCTTCAATATTACAATGTTTAGGATTATAAAGCTGCCTCTTAACCTCCTATTACTAAACTGTTCTGTAAGACATCAGTTCTAGGAAAGCTACAGGTAAATGAAACATGAAACACAGAAAATTCCAAAGGGATCATATATTACTGTTACTGTTAATGCAAGTCTAGCAGCACCCATGCCTGAAAAAGCAATAAAAAACTCACACACACAAAACGCGCCCCAATGGCCCTGATATGGAAAGCAGCCCAGTACAAAAAATGGAATTTGAGACGTCAATATTAATCTATAAGCAAAAAACCAATACGATAATCAACTGAGTAAAATGAGATCAATAACAGATACTTCATCAAGAGCGAATCATAATGAAAAAAACTGAACAACAAATCTTAATTTCTGTACCATGATAAGGAAACGCATTCCATATTTTGGCCACTGCAAGAATACAAATTTGGAAAGATTTGTAAGAAGTTTCTCAGAAATGAAGTGCATTCAATTATGACACCTAGAATTGCAAATACTGCAACAACAGATTCATTAATCACAGAGGAAATATGTACAGCGCAAAGAGAGTAGCATCTTCTGCATAAACATTAGGCCTCTTATCACGGCCAAACTTCATTTGAATAAATGCTGACGTATATCTGCCTAAAAATGCGAGACCCATTTAGAATTTGAGGTAAATTGAAAACACGAATGAAAAACTAACAATATAAATATATACGTGCATGTATATATATAAATATATATATATATATATATTATATATATAGATATATATATATATAATATATATATAATATATATATATAAAATATATATATATATATATATATATATATATATATATATATAGATATAGATATATATATATTTATATATATATATATATATATATATATATATATATATATATATATATATATATATATATATATATATATATATATATATATATATATATATATCCGTCTCGAGCACTGTCAATATTTGTTTTCCCTTCGGTAATAATTTTTACTCTTATCATTCAAATGTTCTTATTTCTATTTTTATTTCCCCATTTCTTATTATTTCTATCTTTCTCTCACCTCCACTCGCGAGTTCTCAAACCCTGAGGGCCAACAAACCCTGGTTCATTTACACTGGGCCAACTGACCGATAAAGGCAACAGTGGCGCCGGGAAAAAATCTCCATAACCAAACAGTGGAAACTTATCAGCTCTTGAACGCATGGTGTGACGTCACTTCGATGGACTGGCAATGGGTCGCAGCAGGAGTTCAGTACTGTATTGTATTGCATACGTTTAGGAAGCAGTTTACTTGTCATCAATATCCGCAATTCTGAATATAAACTGAAATGTAACTGAAATGGTAAAATGGATGAATGTCGATGTTATTCAGACTTTCAGCATTGTGAGAGACGATATTTTAACGCAGATATTAGGATTTGTTTATTATTTCTATCAATATCTTGCTGTCACTCTGGCTTCACGTTGTACTTAAACTGAAATCATAGGAAGAAATATAATAGAAAATGTTGCCGTTGCGCTGAAAACATCCGCAGATTTATAGAATCAAAATAGGTCAGTAATGGTAAGCAAACGTCGTGAGTCCAGCTTCACTACTACAAAAGAAGGGAAAATATTGCTCTCGGTTCCCTCTTTTTGAGAAGGGAAACAAAGCGCTTATGAAAACCTCGACCAAAAGTATTACCCCAAGTAATTCCTTCAGAGCCGTTGCGACTAAACCCCGACTCGGCACTCATCCATTACAACGAAGATTATCATAAAACCGCAGAAAAGTCGATTAAAGTCTCAAAAGAGCTCCCTGGTTAATCCCTTTGGGAGTTCCCCTATTGTTTATAAGCATATATTTTTGATGTCATTATCCTCAGGAGAAACTACGCCGAGATTAGCTGTGATCAAGGGGCAACGGGAAATCCCCTTTCGTTGAAGGGAAAAAATGAAATATATGAGGATTTCCTTCTTTCCGTTTTCATCGACAACACAGATTCGAGGCAAAGCCGGGCGACAGCATTCAAATGAGTTACTAAAGAAAACTCCGCTAAAAATACCCATTAGTTTACTTAAAAATTTCAATGTTAACTTTCCACGAATAGAAAAAAAACCTTCATTCAACGCCATAAACCAAAAGTTGCTCACGTGTTGCAGAATCGCATCACTAATCGACCCACTTTCGAGTTTTGAAAGGACCCAAGAGTGAAGGCATACCTGCAGATGTGTAGTTTCTATGAAAACCTGGAAGCACGTGCAAATAAACTGTGTCAGTAAAAGGATCCAAGAGCAACGTTTTGAAAAAGGACTTTTCTTTATTTCCCTACGGTGCTTATTACCCCAGAAGCTTATCACAAAGAGAGTGGCTGAATTTCACTGTTTCTTTAGAGTAAGTTTCCCAAATGTCATCGACTACAATGACATCTGGAGAGACAGGGCTCCAATTAAGTTTCGGCACAGAATGCAGACATCGAGTGAATAATCATTTTTCCCTCAGTGCTTTTTAAAAGCCTTTTCAACATTTCATCAACGTTGCCCCATATTCTTTTCATTTGCATGAGCTCTGCTTTAGCTTTCTTGAACACGAATGAATGATTTCGATCGGCCCGGCGTTGAATATTCACAGACACCGACAACATTTTCGAAAGCCTTTCAGCATTCTGCCGTTTGCATGAAAAAGATTAAGAGCATTAGAGGCCACTTAGGAAACTTGCCACTCTTTCTTTTATTGAACGAATCAAGGCTACGACAGATTAGGGCAACATTTGCCAATCATTCTGGAATCAACAAGTAATAACTGCAACATGATTTCATGAACGTTACTATAATTGCATGAATTATCTTTTTAATTGACAGACTTTATTCTATAAATCTATTAGAAGCAATAATATCTAATCAGCATTTTGTTATTTTTACCTTAAAGAAAACAAAAAAAACTACTGAGGGCCAAAGGGCTGAAGTTTGTTGTTTGATGTTTGGATGGTGGATGATCAACATCCCAATTTGCAGCCCTCTAGCCTCGGTAGACTTTATGATCTGAGGGCGGACAGAGGCATTGGATTCGTATGAGCAATTCGGGGGAAGCTTTACAAATGATGGTAAAAGAGGAAAGATTCAAGTCCTACCAAGTGGTTGCGAAGTGCCACTACAACACTCAAAAGTTCAAAGATATATACGTACGTGGACTGGGAAGAGCTGGTGGGTCACAGAAGCGTATAAACGTTTAACAAGGTTGCTAAAGCGTCAAAATGTTAACCGTGAAACCCAATTAATTTTGTTTTAAGATGTTATTATGAACATTTTCATATAGCACAAGCCCACAAGGACCATTGACTTGAAATTCAAGCTTCCAAAAAATGTAGTGTTCAATAGGAAGCAGGAAGAACTTGTAAATTTAAATACAGAACGAAGAGATCTCACTCATCAAAAAAGAAAAAAAGATAAATTAATAAATTAAAAAATAGATAAAAAATATATTAAAATGCAAGGATAATAGTATTAAGAGTAATGCATATTTATGAAAATATTACAAGAGAAACAGCAAATCCGAAGAGAAATAGTATTAGCTACGAAGTATGAAAAAGAGAGGTGAAAACGATACGAGAGGAAAGAGATGTACCATGAAAAGCTCACTACTTATTTCAGTGAAACGAAAGGCCTCATTATGTCTCTGACATGAAACAATGACCTTAATGAGAATTAACAAGTGAGAAATGAAGGAGTAAAAGGTAACAATAAATGGTTAATAAATTTCACAAAGTACTAAACTGACAGAAATAATGGGAAAGGTCATTTCAACAAACTGGTTAGAATGATGAAAATGAGCTTAGGAGTGAATCGTGAAGTCAACGTCCACCATTAAGAGGATGAATGTAAGAATACACATTTCTAAATGAAAGACCGACATACTTCAAGCAAATATTTGTGACGCCGTTTTACAGAAATAAATCAATGAGAGAGAGAGAGAGAGAGAGAGAGAGAGAGAGAGAAGAGAGAAATACAATAGGTAGAGTCCTAACAGACGAGTAAATGTATGAATCTGAGAGAGAGAGAGAGAGAGAGAGAGAGAGAGCGTCCTTACGGACGACAAGTAAATGTATGAGTGTGTGTGTGTGTGTGGTGTGTGTGTGTGTGTGTGTGTGTGTGTGTGAGAGAGAGAGAGAGAGAGAGAATATACTTATAATACCTGTAATTCTCCCAAGATTCACCAGCCAATCATTAATCACACCATTAAAGTGCGAATCCGCAGAACAATTGCCAGTCAACCTAAGAAACACCAGAGCCTCTTTCATCTGCTTCGAAAGCCGAAACAAAAGGAGAAAAAGCAAGAGAGAGTCTTCGTTGCTCTCACATTCTCATGGGACGACAACTTTAGGAGACAAAAACTTGAAAAGAAAAAGTGAGTGAGGAAAGATTCCTAAAGAGAAGGTAGCAATTTTACCTCCATTATCATTTCGCGTCGAGTCCTTCAAAAAAATAACCGGGTAACTTTTAACTCTAAATTTCCTAAATGCATTTCTTCCGAGTTTTTCCAATACTAACTTACTCTTTCGTCGGTTGTTTTTCGTTTAATTTACTTTATAATTGCGCTTCTCTTGCTTCAAATTAGATGTTGCAGGAGATATATACACACGATTGTCGGCGTATGTTACTGAAGCTGCGCTCACCTGTTGACGTAATGAGTATGAAGTTTCCAGTAATTGAACGTTAAACGCAATTACCTTTTGCCAAAATATTTTCCGAGGATGTAATGAAATACTCTATGGAAAAACAATTATCGGAAAGAGCGTCGAAATTGCAGACTCCGGGAATGACATTCTCCCCCCCCAACAACATCAAATCTATCAGGAGTAAATACCCAACATAAACAAATATAATTGGACAAATAATGTGGAACTTAGGACGATTAAGTGACATTCTATTAGAAAAGATATTAATATATATATATATATATATATATATATATATATATATATATATATATAATAACGTATGTATGTATACATACATAACTACTCACGGTTTTCATATGAGTGTAATATATATATATATATATGTATATATATATATATATACACATAAACATCATATATATATATATATACACATATATGAATAGCTTGATGACGTAGTATATAAAACGTGATGCTATGTATAAATAAAGGTGATGCCACGGAAGAAAATGGCTTTCTTGGCTTTCTCGCCTTTCCATTTTCCTCCGTGGCATCACCTCTATATATATATATAATATATATATATATATATATATATATATATATATATATTATATATAATATACATATATATATATATATATATATATATATATCTTACACGTAAAACAATTAAATCCCAAAACCACCTGTGGTACGGGAGTGCTTCCTTATTCCTTAGCACCCATGCAATTCAATGTCCACTTTACCGCCTCAGGCTTTGCCATTTCTCAGTCTTATCTACAGAATTCACACACACAATTTCCTTTAACATAAAGGAATATTATGACCTGCATTTGTTCTCTGGGTGACATTTTTTGCCATTAACTTTTAAGGTGAATCATGCTATATTTACGCAAATATTCTCTCTCGCACATAAATACACACAACACACAGAGGACTAAAATAGTTTCAGGCATACTAGTCTTTTACACGCTAGAAGCAGAACTACAAACGTCCTACTTCCCTTTTTGTCTGCCCTCAAAACGCTCCACCCAAGCATTCTGAACTATGTTTTGGAATAAACATAAGTAATGCAACACAATTGAAAATACATTCATGGAATTGTATAAGTCAAACTATGTTACGTGTAATAAAGTTTTAGTTATAACGCTTCATTTAGGAAATTTGTTGTCTGCGTATACAAACAAACACCTAAGTGAAATTTGGGTTAGATCTAGATAATGATACGCATTTCATAACTCATGAATTTACAATACAGTTGCATATCCTGAGTGAAACTTGAGGTTCACCAAAACTAAATGGTCGATAAAAAGAGGCAATCATTATGGCACTACTAACACCTTAACGTGGTAAATGAAGAGGATCACAGCTCTCGCCCACTCATTCATAAACATTCACGAGTCTAACAGCTAAGGACGAAGCCTCACAAATTCCAGAGTTCCAATGACAGTCCAAATGATCACGGTTTTCAATTCAGCCTTAGCTTTTACGGAGGTTATTTTCAATAATAATTAACTTGAATTTTTAATTATTTATATCTTTTTCTCATAATTGATCTCCTCTTTCTGCATTTCCTAATACCTTCTATTAATTCTTTCGAATGAATACCATATTCTTTGGAAGATTGAATTTCAAGTCACTGGCCCTTGTGGGATAGTTCCATATGAATAGGGTTCATTTATTGAATACAATATTAATAATAATAATAATAATAATAATAATAATAATAATAATAATAATAATAATAATAATAATAATAATAAGTTACGTAATAGGGCCGTTTAACACTTGTGACACTGTTTCGATCAAACTTTCAAAGATTTGATTAGGAACATGTCAAAGAATCGAAAAAACAAAATCTCCAAGTACTTTTTTACCTTTGGAGAGGAAATTGGTATATAATGCAAGGATTGGGGATGGGAGCTGAATAAAACCCCTCGGAAAGGATACAATTATGTAAATAGCTTAAATATCATTAAATTTCAAAGTGTCCAGGAGAGAGAGAGAGAGAGAGAGAGAGAGAGAGAGAGAGAGAGAGAGAGAGAGAGAGAGAAGCCTTAGGAATAACTCACAAACACCTGTTACTTTAGCTCATCTAAGCATTTGGAGAGAGATAATGAGATGCTCAATGTTTTATGAAAGGCACGTGCGGATGATGCATGGAACAAATAAATGACGTCGTTATGTTTGCCATAACTTAAGGGACAGAGATCTACGAGGCCTGTTTGTTTGTTGTTGGCTGAAGGATGACATGATATACGGAATATGCTCATCTACTCACTCCCCCCTAAATAGGTATTTTTATTTATCCATACACTGACATACATACACGAACACACACACACACACACATATATATAATATAATATATATATATTATATAATATACACAATATTATGTATATATATATATATATATATATATATATATATATATATATTAGATATATATACATTAGACTTGAATTGCGTGAACTTGTAATTCAAAGTACTCAACACAATTAGGTAGACTCGTTAGTTAAAGTTAAGTATATCTTAGTCTAACCAGACCACTGAGCTGATTAACAGCTCTCCTAGGGCTGGCCCGAAGGATTAGATATATTTTACGTGGCTTGTAACCAATTGGTCACCTAGCAACGGGACCTACAGCTTAATGTGGGATCCGAACCACATTATATCGAGAAATGAATTTCTAACACCAGAAATACATTTTTCTGATTCCACGTTGTTTGTTTGTATGGTGCTTTTACGTTGCATGGAACCAGCGGTTATTCAGCAACGGGACCAACGGCTTTACGTGACTTTCGAACCAAGTCGAGAGTGAACTTCTATCACCAGAAATACACATCTCTCACTCTTCAATGGAATGGCCGAGAATCGAACCCGCGACCACCGAGGTGGGACGCTAATACCATACCAACCACGCTTCTGGGGCACTGATTCCACGTTGGCCGCGCTGAGCACACTCTAAGTAAATTACATATATTTGCATAACACAGATATACATAAAAAGAAGCAACATATTATAACCTCATAATCTATGAATACATAAAAAGCAAACGTGTACAGATACGTGAATGTTGTGGACATTTAAAAGTAATAACAAAGCCATGAACTACACAGAGAGCCGGTTTCATTTATACTCCTTTTGCAATCCATGAAAATAGCATTTTTTATTATTTTTTTTTCACAATAGTGCGTGCGCGCGCTTTTCCGTTATTGACGTTTAATCTATTTGTTTGCGATGCGCGTATCGCAAACATCAAACTAACGTCGATCGGGGTTGTAACGGTCACCATTCGATTCGGCAACTGAATCAGTCATTTTGTTTTGGTTAATTGGAGAGAGAGAGAGAAGAGAGAGAGAGAGAGAGAGAGAGAGAGAGGAGAGAGCAGGCACCTAGCTGGAAAGTTTGCAAAGACTTTGACAAAAGTTGCAAATGAATTTTCTGTTAGTTTCTATTTCGAATTAAATATATATTTTATCTGCTAAAAATACAAGGTTCGATTACCGCTGGAATTGAATTTCAAGCTCAATACTCTAACGTATGTCACAGGAAATATTCGAACTCAATTACCCAAACTGGGCCACATTGCGCCCTCCTCCCTTTCGGCTAATTCTCGATATACGTCGGATCTTGCATAACCGTCTGTGTAAAATTGGGTTTTAATGTTAGTGAACAAAAAAGCTACCCATGCTAATTCCAGATCCATTGATATATATATATATATATATATATATATATCATATATATATATATATATATATATATATCTATATATATATATATTATTTATATATATAATTTATTATTATTATTATATATATATATATATATATATATATATATATATATTATATGGTAATGGGAAGTCACATCAATGTCACAAGATTAGCAACGTGGAAATGCCATGTACAATAAGTTCTAACCTTTTAAAAAGAATGTATTGTCATTCGCTACAGCTGTCATTTTGAGAAATCAATCGAAATCGTAAGATTTTCTGAATACGAACTGTGATCTTCAAAAGCAAAAACTTGGATGTTTTCTCATCTGTTATTTATTTGTCCACCCTGTCATCTACATTCTGTCACAGACGAAGGCTTATCCCTTCCCTCACAATTAACGATACGTTATATTTTCTATCTCTTTGCTTCCCTTTTCTATAATCATTTGTTTTTGCTTAAATCTAGGACAACGAACATTAATTTTCCAGGCTCAAAGGCATTCTACATATTCCCTAAATCAAAAATCGAAGGAAAAAAATGCGGAAAATCTAAAACTAATTTTTCAAAATTCCGATAACAGTAAATGCAACAGATTTCTCCCGCGCTATTTTAGGCTCCTCTCGGAGTATTCTCTTTCACTTTCCTAAGATCTTCATTTTCTGTTGAAAAATATAATGACGATCTCAGTTTTCTTTAACTTTCGTTATTGGATAATTCCTCCTCAGAATTTCATGAAAGTTGAAAGTTTCTTTTCTCAGTTCAGGGGAATGGCCCATCCTGTCTAATATTATCGCATTCACTTCATAACATGAGAGAGAGAGAGAGAGAGAGAGAGAGAGAGAGAGAGAGAGAGAGAGAGAGAACTCTTCAGGTTAACAAACAGCAACTTAACATGGTTACATTCTTGAAACCAATAAGTACTTATTTCAGAGAACGAAACCCACAGACGAATTTCAATGGAAAATGGAAATATAAAGCTTATTGTGTCATCGTAATTTTACGAGGTCATATGCACTCGAATAAAAACTACTCACAGAAATGTTACATTAGAAAAAGTGACAGTGACAAGACCAAAGGAAAGAAAAACAAAATGAGTATATTACTCATATACGATAAGAAAAGCAATCTCTTCATTTGAAGACGAATTCCTTTCTTCCATACATTAACTACATGACGCCAAGACATAATAAAATGAATAAATAGGGAACTTCATGAACGATAACAAGTAAATTCCAGATGAATGATTTCTTTAACAGCAGCATAATCTAACATGAGCATATGGAAGGTATATAAGTCTTCATCAACTGCCAGGCGTAAGGAATGTGCTAAGACCAAAGCTGAATCTACCCACAATAATCTCATAATAATAAATAACATTCGAGTAACTTCTCTAAACCTAAAAGATGTCACATCTTACTCGAGGAAGAATCACATCAACGACTTTCTCGAACGAATTTCCGACTTCAAAAGGGTTGATGCTTATTTCCTGAGATATTCCAATTCCTTTGCAAATCAATCTACCCTGAAATGAAGCTTAAATCCTGAGACTTCTCTTAACAAATGTCGGTTACTTCATTACCGAATTTTCCACTTGGTTCGCGCGACCCAATCAGAAAACGTGGTGAAAACCTTTGATTCCAAGATACCTTAGCTATTTCTATGCATATATATAAATAATTTCATAGGAGAGTCAACATGCAGAAATTTCCTCAATCGGATATTTATCTCATTATCCAGAACGTAGTATGTGGAACATCATTCAAAGAACGTTTAGTTTTTATACAAGGGCGAAAATAATCATATATGAACAAAACTGAATTTAATCTATAACTTTATCGATTTATCAAGCTAGAAAACACATCATCACCTAGTCATAGCTCTACAGAATTTTAAAACCAAACCTAAGGGATCAATTTCATAAATATCTTTCTTCGGGAATATCGTAAAATGGAACATCACCCTTTATCAATTCCAAAGACCTCTAAAAAAGCTTTTTTATTTCCGTTTTCTCACAGTTTCTTTTCATTTACCTCAGATGCCCTAAGACAAGAGTAATGGTAAACCTACTGTCGACCGCAGCCTCATTATAAATACTCCTGAAAACCCCTTTTCCAATGAGTAGACTGTTCCACAAACAGAAACGCGGGTCGGCGGAGAGATTGGGAATCGTGAAGACAGGGGAGGAAAACAGGTATCCTGAAGATGGGACAGAAGTTCCTGGGAACTATGTGGGAACATGATTGCCACGAAGGCGGGAAAGACGAGATGTATTTGGGGGATGAATGTGTGAATGGGAATATCACTGGGAATTACAGGGGAGAGTGTGAAATGAGTACAGTGACGCTGCAACAAAGTTTAAGAGGAAAGGAAATGAATTTCTGAATAAGAGTTTCACGTAGTGTCTCAAATGACGATATGGAATGATGACAAAAGGAAGAACCAAGAGATATAATGAGGGCTTTAGGAAATGTTAGGAAAGGGAGAAAGTAAGTTTGGGCATTTTATACTGAGAGAGAGAGAGAGAGAGAGAGAGAGAGAGAGAGAGAGAGAGAGAGAGAGAGAGAGAGAGAGAGAATGATTTCGAAATGGAAATTAAAATGTAACCAACGTATTAAGAGTATAATTAACTTTTTATCTATGTAAAACGGAAAGTTGTTTTCTTCAAATAGATAATAACAATTCTTGAACCAAGAGCAATATATAGATAGCAATTGATGTCATATCAGAGCTTATCTGGAGGAACACAATACTACTAGGAATTTGAAAGAAATGAGGGGAGAAGGCGTAGAGGAGCATAAATGAAAATGTGACATACATAAGAGTAAAAATGGCCAGAGAAAGAACATGAAAACGTGAAAGGAATAAATAGATATAAAAGGGATAAATGAAATAGTAAACACGACGACCCATAGCCTACTAATAATGTTTTCTTTGGAGAAGCGGCCCCTTCCCTCGTCTCGGTCTTCCTTTCCTTATTTTCTTCCTCAATAAAAATCGTCTCTACGCAGGGGTTTAGACATCTAACATTTTGAGAGGCGCAAATATGTTGCCAAAATCATAGACGGCAGATTTAGACCTGTAAACTTATTCAGTTCAAGAATTTCTTGAGAAATATACAAACAACAATAAAAGAAATGTGGGAGGGGGAGGGAGGAAGAATATTTTTCAAACTTTATAAAATAATAAAATCAAACCAAAATTAATTTCATAAAGGAAGCGTAAATACCTAATATTTCTACTGTCAAGAAGAGGATTAACAAGTGGATGAACAATGAAAAAATTAAGTCGAGACAAGCTTGGCGAGAAGCTGCGTTAAGTAGCTGTGGGTTCTGATAATATCAAAGACGAGAGGACTGAAGCCAAGATGCAAAAACAGACTCTTAAGAAGAAGAAGATATAAAAGAGGAAACCAAAGAAATGAAAACGTACAGAGACTGAAGAGGGCCAGACTTGAGCGACGAAGCTGAAGAATAAAATAAAGAGAGGAACACTCGAAGCGGGACAGACGAAAATAGGGAAACTGAAGACGCAAATAACGAAATTAGGGCGGATTAAAACAACGAACTGGTACCGGTAGGACATCATGAGTGGGGCGCAACCAATTAAAAGAATGGCACTGATAAGTGGCCACTGCCACAAGCAATAACGAGTTAACACGACCTACAAATAGCAGTCCCAGCTCACAAGATATCCTAAGATATCCTTTGTTAAAGGCAAATAATTCATATATAATAAATGAAATCATCAAAATAAGTACTAGAATGAAAATCTACGCATAATAAAAGAATGAATGGTATACAAATGAATCAAAATGGATAAAAATAATAAAATAGGCAAAAGTATCAAAACAAGATACAGCATACAAGCATTACTTAGTATGTTAAGATCATATAAAGATATTAAAAACTAGAATTAATTGTCTATGAGAGAGAGAGAGAGAGAGAGAGAGAGAGAGAGAGAGAGAGAGAGAGAGAGAGAGAGAGAGAGAGACTGTTCAAGTCACGGTATTGGAAAGCGCCCATATTCAAACGTACTATTATGCTCATCAGCGGTAACTGCTAAAAGATGAGCGGCTCCCCTCAAAAGCCCCACGAACAACAATGACAAACTCCCAAAAGAATTTCTTATACCACAGTGAATGCAGCTAGACCAAAACCAAGAGAAAGAACTGTCGCACCTTCCCAAATACAGAATGAAAACACGTGATAACATCAGGGCAGAATGCAACGCATAAAAGGAAAACAATGAAGATGGCAATGAAGGCACAGGTAAGGTTTTTTTTGTTTGTTTCCCTCCGTACAAGAGGGTCGATCTTCGAGGGTAAGATAATGGAAAATCGGTCCTTATGGGCATTTCCCAATAAATACGTGCGCCGCGACCATGTCGCCTGGCACATCTATTGTTTGTGATGTTTGGCGGGGAAAAGAAGGGGACCCCGACCCTAAGATGAAAAGGAGGATACCCACCAGGCACAAAGGCCACTTCGAATATCTGACAATCATACCAAAGATATTGGCTGGTATTCTCTCTCTCTCTCTCTCTCTCTCTCTCTCTCTCTCTCTCTCTCTCTCTCTCTCTCTCTACTTTTTTTTCTTCTCCCTACCACCCGCCTACATGAGCATATTGTAAAGCGTCATAAAAATCACACAGAAAGTGCAATAACAAAACAGAAACAATTAATAGGGCAAAGGTCGACATCAGATGCGCGAGAGTGTACATTTGGCATAAAAAAGTTCCAGAACATTCTTCGTTATATAAATTCATTGATCAGATTTTATGGAAAAAGGGGGAGGGGGCCAAAAATAATGAAATATAGGTCTGTAACATAAAACGGTGGAAACAAATACGCAACGATTATAAATGAAGGAATATTTATACGAACCGCGCGCAGGAACACAAGAAAAAAGAACACAAGAAAATATATGCCAGTAAGGATTCCAATAACTAAAGGGCTATTTGACCAAGAGGCTTTCTTCTGACAGAAGAACAAATATGTATAACGCATATTAAAGGCAGTCAGATATCCCACAGAAAACGCAGCACTACAAATTCTTCCCAGAAGCGAACAATTCCAAACGCCGCTGGCGGTGAAGGTTTTCTATTAACGATTCCCAGTACTGGTGGTACATAAATAACGCCAATGCTATAGAGTATACCTTTATACATATTGACATATTGAACTTTTTCTTTGAACAAAAGGAAGCCATACTTTTATTCGACGGTGAAGGCTATTTTTCACGATTTGTACTCATACATGGGCTCTCTTGTAGAGAGGATTAACAAAATACAAATATAACAGTATAAAATGCAACTGCCATATCAATTTCCATTACTGGTAAGGATTTTTACTGAAATTTGCGCAATGTTTAAAAGAAAAGAGAGAGAGAGAGAGAGAGAGAGAGAGAGAGAGAGAGAGAGAGAGAGAGAGAGAGGCGCTTTCTCTCCATAAATACATACATACACATACAATAATAAATAAATATATATATAATATGTATATATAATATATATATTATATATATATATATATATATTACATACATATGTATATAAAACATATTTCCACTGACTAAACAACATCAATAAAAGTAGAGATGGGAAAAACCACAGATAATTCCATTAGGCCGTGTTGAGGACAATACTTCGCATCTCATCTTTCAGTAGGCAC
>NC_061101.1:32858730-32898730 GCF_015104395.2 Macrobrachium nipponense
TTTTGAAAAATTCGTCGCACATTTCATAACAATCATCAATGAAATCCAAGTTGAAATTAAATCTCGCACTTAATTACGAGAGTCAAATCCCATACATGCACCACCTGAGAATATACTACTCGATATAAACTCAACAACCAAGTTTCCCTGACAACACAGGTACCCCCATTTACCCCGTATCCCAGCACAGATTTCTTTTCTCTCTCTCTCTCTCTCTCTCTCTCTCTCTCTCTCTCTCTCTCTCTCTCTCTCTCTCTCTCTCCAATCTTACGATCTTATTCCTGCGCCAAAAACAGCTTACCAACTGTAGACCGGCCACAGAGGCAACTCATCTCAAGACCCTACGACAAGCGAAGACTACGTCCTAACCAACTTTAGCCCAGAGCGCATTCCGAAGTTATTGGATGAGACTCATCAGAGGGAAAACTAGACGGAAACACTGCAAGAATTTCGTTCGCTTCGTTCGTTCGTTGACGTCTAACTGCGGTCGACTGGGAAGACGTCTTTCAACACGAATGAACATGTACATTCAACAAGTACACAAGAAAAAAAAATTCGCCGAAGTTTCCCCAGTGCAATCGAGGTTTCTCAACAGCGTATAATGCTGTATGAAACTCAGCCACGGTAAGGTGGTGGCCTGTGTTGTTGGTACCTATAGAGTTGCCAGAATATGATTATGGATAACTATATAAAACAAATGCTACTGAAGTTAGAGGGCTGCGATTTGGTATGTTTGATGACTGGAGGGTAGATGATCAACATACCAATTTGCAGCCCTCTAGCCACAGTAGTTTTAAAGATCTGAGGGTGGACGGGCAGACAAAGCCGGCACAATCGTTTTCTTTAACAGAAACCTAAAAATGTTACGCACTCACTTTGTGCAGTTGGAATTTTGCGATTGACAGCAAACCGGCGCCATTCCCCTAAGGAGAGAGAGAGAGAAGGAGGGAAAGAGAGAGAGAGAGAAGGAGGGAAAGAGAGAGAGAGAAAAAAAAACATAACCAGACATCTAAGAGACCGTGAAGAATATTGTCTTTGAGGACATTTACAATGCAGTAGAACGTGTCATAAACACTTGTTACACCAGGATCAGAAACATGACAAATACAAATCAACGACTTATTAGTAGTCCTCACCAGCACATTCATACAATTATTCAGCACTGGCCACAGACTCGTTCTCCACTTACAGTCGCTGACTTGTCTCCAACATGTTTATGATATATAAGAGATCACTAAGAACAAAGCCTACTGGTTAGGATAAAAGACGGAGGGAAGGTGACAATGGAAATGATCAGTGCTTCGTCCCCGTTTTACAAGCAACAACAAGCAGTTTCTAAAACAACAACGAAGTGACCAACGATGGCTGTTTATAAACCAGGCATCGGTTCGAATCCTGCCGGGGTGGTGAAGCAATTATTATTCTTAACTCCCCTTGAGTGTAAGCTACTCCCAATGTATAGGAAATTGTATATAAGACGAAATTTGAGCCTTAATATTCTTAAATGTAAAAATGGCATGCATGTATATATGACAAAATGCATATATATACAACATATATTACCTGATATATATATATATATATAATATATATATATATATATATATATATATATATATATATATATATAACTTATATATGCATATGTATGTGAGTGTGTTTGTGTGTGGGATCAACACCAAGAAAGCGAGATTAAGTTTAGTGTGTTAGGGGGTCCAACGCTGCTGATGATTCCTCTGTTGTAACGCACGAAAGTCCCGATTTTGAACTTTATTTTTTCCTTTTATGAGGGAGTCTGTTTACAACCCAAAAGCTGAAGTATAGCTGTGCCTGTGAATAGCTGTGCCAGTGATCATTAAATTTTCTTTTCTGGAAGGCCACCCCCCAATTTGAGAAACTGCTTTTAATATATAATAACTGATATACAGAGGCATATTGATGAAATTTGAATCACATACATGTGGAATACATTCATTAAATAGCCCCCAATATGAGAGAGAGAGAGAGAGAGAGAGAGAGAGAGAGAGAGAGAGAGAGAGAGAGGCGGGGGAGGATGAGTCATTTCGCGGTCTTTGTGTGAATGAGAGAGAAATCCAGAAAGCCAGCGTTAGGATCTAAACTTCTAAAAATACAGGTGCCCTTTGTCTGACCTACATCCCTGCAGGATCGGTGGCTCTCAAAGGATCTCGAACTTTTTTCTCGGTCTCGTAAAATGTGGCCCGACGTAAAAAGAAGAAAATACTCCTTAGAAATAAAGAGGTGTGTTATTTCATAGATCCCTACGAAAAAAAAAAGTCTGGCGCCCTGTGCCCTAACCTCAAAATCATTTGGTATTACGTAATTGGACCTCTCGCCTTGAAACCAGTGACATAAATTCCAGAAAAAGAAATATGAAGATAGTTCTCATATTCGTGCCATTAATATATGATCCAGACTAAGACTGTGCTTCTCCTTCTCTCTGGTAACAGACTAACAGAATTTGCGACATTTCTCTTTCCTATGAAAGAAGCTTTCTAGTCCACAATCAAAGAATAATTCATCTTTATTAACAAATATTTACTTTATCGTCTCCCCTCATATAAAATGGATTAAACGTAAATGTCGCCATTTTGAGTTAAGTGCTTTATTTACCAAGGCCGCTATCAGTTCAGTTGAAGACCTACGGATCTGAATCATAAGGCTTCTTCTATTAATAGGTGACTCCAATCCGAAGTCCTCTGATTTTCCTTTCCGCATAAAGCGCCACAACCGGATTAAGCTTACAGTCAGTTTCTAGATCTATATCGATTTCAAAATGAACGGTGAATGAACCGATATAAAACCTAACGCTGGATGCAACACATCAGATATCTCCCAGCCTCGATGTCATGAGGGTCTGGCTACGCACAATAGTTCGCCAGCGATGCATGGGCAATGTTAGCTTCACACAGAACTTGAGGGGAAAGTTGGAAGGGGCTTATACCTGATTAGAGGATGCTGGCTCCTACCCATGACTCCCCAGGGTTCCTTGTCTCATGTCGAATACATTAAGGTTTTCCTTAGACAAAGCATAAGCTTCGACAGTCTGATGCGTTCGCCCCCTGCTTATACACAAAAGCCAGATTTCCCGACGCTTTAATTTATCTAAGGCACTGAATAATGGGAACTCCCATGTCAAGACCACCCAAAGACTTCCTTGATTTTCTATTTTGTCACTTTAGTCAGGCACGATAAGCACTGAAAAAAGTCAAATCAATAATTAAAAAGAAATCTGCAATATTGACAGCTGACAAGGGGATTAAGAACCTCAAACTTCAACTCGTATTTATAATATCGCTGACTATCCAATATCGGGACCATCCATTTCAAGTGCTGAAATCGGTTCCTACGTTCCTTATGTGATGTCTAATCTAACCTGGTCGTATGAATGAAACGTAATGTCGCAATAAATAGGAAGCATCACTTATAGCGTATAATATTCGTTAAGTTTTTTTTCTTAAATAAACGAATAGTTTCCTTTCTCTACAAACATTGAAATATACACATACGCAAAAAGTAAATGAGTTGGAAGTAAATGAAAAATAAGAACCTTGCGGCAAAATAATTGCAAGAGAAAATCTTTTAAAAAATTTTGATGGAAGAATATACTCTTTGCGTTCACAACTCAAATACAGATACCCTGAAAAAACAACCCAAAAACAGGAGGGGGTTGGGAGGAGGGAGGGAGAGAGGGAGGGAGGAAAGGAACGGAACGAGGACTCCGAACGGAAAGAAATAACGATTTTTAGACGAATATATGAATAACAAAGTATACAAAACACACCCACGAAAGAAACTCACTGACAAAGAGAGAGAGAGAGAGAGAGAGAGAGAGAGAGAGAGAGAGAGAGAGAGATGAATCAATATGCATCTCCTTCATGATATTGCTGAAAGCAAGCAATCTCTTTTAAGAACACTAACATGACATAGACAAAGGCTTACGACCATCATGGGAAACACTAAGAGAGAGAGAGAGAGAGAGAGAGAGAGAGAGTGTCCGCAATTCGACATATGTATATTACTAAAATGAATTTTGTTCGGTGGGTTCATAAATCACCAATTCCACAGTCACCATAAAAATCCAATATGCAATTAAAGAACTTTCAGAACAAAACGGTTTCGAAGAATCCTAACAGCTTTTGAAGGGAAAATTTATAATTATGATTATGATAGAATTTCCTCTCAAATTACGGCAACAAAAACCGGGATATTTTTTCTTAAATGTTACTTAATAAGTTATCACACACAAAAAATTATGAGATACATATTGCTGAAAAAAATTTAATAAATTACAACATACAAACAAATAAACTTAAAAACACTTTTGTGTATATATTTAAAAGTAGAATCATGTATCGATACACACATACATAAATACATGTGTACACACACACACATATACATACGTGTGTGTGTGTGTGTTTGTGTGACGAGTACAAATACAAGCATGCAAATAAGTGAACAGAAGAGCCAAAATATAAACAATTAAACCGGTAAACATACAAAGAGATGAAGTTCAAATAAACTGAACTTCTAGCTCTTTGTAACTTCAATCAAGTCCCATCTGGATGACAGTTAAAACACTCGAAGGAAGTCGAAGTGGAGCAAGTTCAATCTTATTCGGCACCGCTCATCTCCTTTTGCACTCAACAATCCGAGAAAATAACGAAAGAAAACAAAAGGAAGCAAATCACAGGGGAAATGTCTTAATGGATGAGAAGAAGCAACGAAAATTCCACCGGGTACTCTTCTCTTCTTTCCTTCGACAACTAAATAAATGCCACCGTTAAAGGAACGGACGGTTTGAAGATTCAAATTCTGATTATTCATCAATATTGGAAGGCCGTTTAACGGTGTCCATTCTCTGACATTTCAAGTGACCCTGTGGTAGGGGTGTAAGAATACTACGTGTAAAAAGTGACTAAAAGCACAGCTGCTGCCTTGCAGCCTTACTTTTTAGTAAACGACTAGGCCCACCGACAATAGCTGTGGAAACTGTTGCCTTGCAAGTGGACTTTTTAGTTAAAGGCGAGGTCCACCACCAATAACTGTGGTTGATGACAGCAAGGGCATGCGGTCGTAAAAACCCCTTTGTCAAACAACAACCATGCCTGATGCCTGCAGTGGAGAAGGCGCATCAAGCAACCGACCCCTTAATGTAGGGATAACGGTGGGAAAGAAGATTCTCTGGCATTTCAAGAACTACCCCCAAATGTAATATAGACTTTACTTTGTGTATCCAATGGGCAGGGCAATACCATTATGAAGAGGTAAGGTGTTGTTCAATATCTACAGTCTTTTTGTCGATGGGTTAGAATGCGCGTCTCCCAACCAGCGCTGTTCGATGCTCGAAAGAATAGGCAGACTTAAGCACGTCTGTTAAAATTCTTGGTGCCACCATTGAGCAAATAGCAGCTAGTCGACTGTGAGTAGATGCAATGAGCCTTTCGAGGGGCAGGGACTAGCTCTCTCAGGACTCAAAACTTCTTTTAAGTACTGTATAGCTAATATTTCCTGCGAATAATATATATATATATATATATAATATATATTATATATATATATATTATATATATAAACTATATATATATATATATATAAAATATATATATATATATATATATATATATATATATATATATAATATATATATATATATATATATATATATATATATATATATATATATATATATATATATATATATATATATATATATAATATAAAATGGATGGATTTGTTCCATTGGTTAGTTAGCCGAGGGAGAGTGTGAGAGAAAGCCACTTCTCTTCCACTCCCGTAATGTATGATGTGAGATAAGCACCTCACTGAACAGCTTATATTTAACGGCAATATCACCCCTTAAAATCTGATGCTCTTCTAAGTGCCGATAAACTTCAGGATAAAAAAGTTTTGAGAAAGCTTTCCTGTAAGTCCACTCCAAAACTCTGTCCTCCGTCATTACCAGGCAGGCGCACTGGCTCTGCTAGATTTCACCGACGCGCGATTAACTGAATAGGAACGTTCTACGGCATTGCAGTCCACTTGCTGCCCCATTTAAATGGGTTATTGGTGCTCCTAACGACAGCTATATATACATGCCAGTCCTCTTTCCAGATTACTTTCCAGTCACACAGGGCGTATCTGCACTCACTTTGAAGACGGACAATCTATTTACACACTAAATGAGAGAAAGATAATTCCACCAAATGCATCAGAAAATGTTTCACTCATCGATAATAATTATATCTGCATCTTGGATGAATTGCATCTGCATCTACAGAGAGCAAGAAACCTTCAGTATTACCAAATGTGTATAACTGATCCCAAAGGCATTTGCCTTACTAGTTAATAGAGTGTTCCGGGGGCGTTAAAAGACCATTTCATTGTGGGAAAGGTAAATCGTATGTTTTCCCTAAAACGGGATTTGCCCCAACTCAAGCGAATAAATTATTCTTGGTGACAGAATGGATAATTAAAAGAACTATTTACGTGGAAATTTACACGTTGTAATCAGATAATAGCTGTTAGGACAATTTGCGAATTTTCCTAGAAGAGAGACCAAGGTCTAATTGACGATAATGAGTTTCCTCGAAACGTGACTATATTTAGCATTGGGCGAATCTCGATTCATCTAAAGGCAGCCCACATTCTGAAACGCCACTTCCCTGATGAATTAGTCACGGAACCCGACTAACATTGTTTTCTAAAAACGAGTCCCGTTTCCCCGTAGCATATTACACTGCGATAAATGGAATTCGTGCTCATAATACCGAAGATAATTCCTTAATCTTCTTATCGCTTACTCTTAATCCTCCAAAATGTATCACATAAAACAGGAATTTTCTCATGACTTTGTAAATTAAGAGGCGTTTTGTCAAAAATCCAACGCTCTCTCTCTCTCTCTCTCTCTCTCTCTCTCTCTCTCTCTCTCTCTCTCTCTCTCTCTCCAAATATAATTGGTTCTTTTTTGAGGATTTTGCTTCTTTCGCACCTCTTCTCATTTCTGTGGTCTTTGAAAGAAACATAAAACATTAAGCTGAAGATTTACACACACACACACACACATAAATATATGTATATGTATATAAACAACTAAAATCCCCTCATCTCTCTCGCTTTCATCCCTGCATACACAGTATTGGCATCGTACGTTTTTAAAATTTCCATAACGATGCAACTTCTGCACTGAGCAACTAAATGTATTGATAGAAACTTGACCTCTGGCTATTACAAAATAAAGAAAAAAAGATATGAGACAGAAATGTTACTTTCACTCACCTACCAGTCACGAATATATGTGGCAACTTTGACCCTGATGAAGAGGCATTTCCATTTCCCAAATTCCAAAGCAAACTTTGAACTTTTAATGTCCTCATGAATCATAATGTTCCCCTTTCTTCTTTTAAGCGATATCTTGACGTATCACCTAACTTGAATAATTAAACCAACCGTATTAAAAGTCATCAGTTCAATATTTACGTCTAGGCGAGATGGCACTTACTGGATGCATCATTTTTCATTCTGCCATTCTTCATATTAACCGGATCATGTATACGTATTTCACGGCTGTGTATTTATCGGATGGTGTAACCGTATTTTAACGTCTTAGATTCCAATTGAACCCATACATTTTGAAACACTTCATTTCCTTGCTAGAAGATATTTACTAGAGGCTTCAGTTTCTATTTGCTATATTTCACGTATCTCTTCTCTAACGAATCGACTGTCGTTAAATGTTTGGATCGTTCAAATTCACGAAGCTTTTAATTTTATCTACTAAATAAAATTTTAATGATTAAAATTATTTCATGATATTAAACGAGAATAACATTAAATTACAATGTAATTTAAATTTATTCTCATTCATTATTGTACGTTTATTTCCATTATCTTTCGTTTTACAAACAGTTATAAACTTTCATTATCAAGACTAATTTTCATAGTATTACTGATTCCCCTCTTCTACCAAACTACGAAAATTCATTTAGGTCAAATATTTTCTGCTTACTCATTCAAAGAAACATTTTCTTACCTTTTAGAGATGCAATTCAAGATCATAATTAAAACAACCCTGTGAAGCATTCACCTTGATCTTCTTTAACAAAATGGCTCATTTAATTTCACTGAAATAATACCGAGGGCGAACAACTAAAAATATTATAAAGAATGACAATATCTTTTTACAAATAAACTCATTCGTGTTTTACCTCTCCTAGACGATAAATATAACAATACAAATAACAATAATGACAAGTCTTGGAATGCATAGCGACAGAAACAATATATAAAACCAGAAATAAAATAAGTGGAAGAACACAAAACAATAATAATAATGATGATAATAACAGTATGCTGCAACATAAGAATACTAACAGCCTACACCCATACGATATCACCATCACATTTCCGTTTAGTCTTAAAGGCGAAATCCCTCTCTCGGCCCATCCCGGCATCTGCTGAAACCAAAGACCAGAAGGGAAATATGGGAAGTACCTGACATTAATCTCTTCCCAAGGAGAGAAGCCTCACTCTATGACAAATGTTGTTAACACAGTCCAGAGAGAGAGAGCGATGTACTGCGTTCTCTCTCTCTCTCTCTCTCTCTCTCTCTCTCTCTCTCTCTCTTCTCTCTCAAACAGGCTTTGTTTATCATTAACACGGTTAATTAAAATGTATTTCCTCATACGGCCAAAAAACCTTTCTAAGAGCTAACAACAAAATATTAAAACTCGGAAAATTTATAATTGCCTAAGATTTATAATAAAAATATTGCAATGAGGGTAATGAGAATAATGAAAAGCGAATCACTGATGACAACAGTTAATTTAATTTTCCACTTATCATAAAAAAGTAGATTTAACCATCAGACAAACAAACGAAATCAATATAAAATATGTGACCTATGTAAGAACCCTTAATTAAAAAATAAAGATAAAATATATCATCGCTAAGGTGTCCTATTTCCAATTTGGAAATAGGACGTTGGGAATTAATAAATGGAAAAAGCTGTTAAAAGTGACGTCATCCTCTCTATAACCCACCAATTATTCAGTCCCTCATTGATTATTAGGTTTAATACCGACCTGAGAGAGAGAGAGAGAGAGAGAGAGAGAGAGAGAGAGAGAGAGAGAGAGAGAGAGAGAGAGAGAGAGGGGTGGCGACAATCTCAATCAAAACTCTTGGCAAAACTATGCTAAGTTTAGGTATTAAATTTTGACAGCGTCAATTGCCAGTGAATTTCGGAGAAGGACACATTCAAGGTGGAAATGAAGGAGCCTTTTTTAGCACTGCAATAAACTTGAGTAAAGCAGGTACTTCCCTTCTAAGAAGTCACATCCCTTTAGGGCACCCGTTTGTCCTTCACGGACTATTATTCCCATGCCCGGTGAGGGTATCAATGGACTCGACAAGTCAAATACTTCATGCTCACTGGAAGTCCCACAAGGTGTATGTCCGTCAACCTTTTTCGCTTTTCTATGGGTATTTGCTGAGGGACAGGGTTTCAGAGAACAGCTGGCCTAAAGACGCAAGGACGCTGTCAGAGTCCACTCTCCGTATGTCCTCAGCTTCTACTCATTTATTATTTCTTGGTTATTCTTTTCTTTTCCACGCTCCCAAGATTTCTGTGATATTTCAATATCGTCTCCACAAAATCTCATTTACACTTAGGGTAAATTGCTCACGGCAACGCTGCTTTCATACAAACGCCCACCCACAAATATTGAATGAATCACATTATAAGTTACGGCACCGGAAATAGCGTCCAAGAGCAGAAATAATATCTGCGGGAATTCACCGCCCCATTCCGACCTAGTTTACGACGATAACATATTGCCAAAGTGGACAATAGTTATTGTTGCTTACGGAGCCTGAGGTCGACGTTGCACAATTACTTGTTTACACTGAAGGGCAGACTACCTCTATCTCACTGTTATTTCCGATATTAACGAAAACGCACATGATACGACCAGGTTAACAGCCGTTCAGGTACGACTTCGGAGTGATGGTGCTAGTATAATCCCAAGATTGTAGTTTGTAAGGAGAGAGAGAGAGAGAGAGAGAGAGAGAGAGAGAGAGAGAGAGAGAGAGAGAGATGTATTCTGTCAGACTTAACATACAAATAAAGATACACAATACTGAATAATTTACGCAATCTTATAGATATACCATACTGTGGGCAGAAGTACTGTTTACTATTACATATTAAAGCAACCCTTAGAAATCTGTCATCTTTTAAATTACAAAATATAATAAACATTATATTTTGCTTGGACCACAGGAAGAATAAAATCTATGACCTCAAAAACCCAGAAAAAAAATTAAATTAAAAAAATTTTAAATGGGGGCGTGTTAAAAACGTGACGTTGAGCCTTCGAGCGATATATCGGATCTTTGAACGAAGGGAAATCATAGGTAGTTAAAGTGAAGACGAGTACTATCCTTTGAAACTCTAACTGACCGATCAGTGAGTCTGGAGATCGATTTCAGGTAGGGAAAGCAATTTTGGTTTGTTTTTTAAAACAATCTGTACCGTTGTAGAGTTCTTTTTAAGAACTGTCAGGAACAGAAGGTAAAGACCATATATATATATATAATGTATGTATGTGTGTGCGGTTGAATAAATCTACATACATTGAACGCAACGACCTTTATTGCACACAACAGCATTGTTTACATGTCTATTTCAAGTCAAGTTAGATCATTACGACTATTATTGGCCTCGCAATTCATAAGACCCTTCGACAACAATAACGTTAATTCCCAAATACTAGCATTAAGTCTCATTTGGCAAACATTCCAGAGAAAGGAGAGCGCGATTCGTTAAGCGAAATCTTTGTTTCCTAAAATCGCAACGCAAATAATATAGGTTCGACGTCAAACCTCACGACATTATAAGGGCGCAACTTTTATGAAATACTTAGCCAAGATACGGAAGGGCAATTTACACATATACACTTATTTAAGCTGTTAAATAAACTATAGAGTAAAAAGCACAAGAAAACATCTATTATTATACAAACAGGAGCGTCGTATTAAGAGACTAAACAGTTATTATTATATAAATAGGAGGCCTCGTATCAAGACACTAAAAAGCAAGCAGTAATAGAGCATTGCTCTATACCAAAATGAGTGTGAGTTTACATGTATATGGAATAAAAAAGAAATTATATATGGATAAAAAAAGGAATTATATATAGATTCAAAAAGGAATTATGTACAAACAGCGAAGCTTCAATAACACCGATATCAGCATTGTAATCTGCCCTCGGCCTCTCTCCCTTTCACAGTTAATAAGCACCGACAAAGTGTTTGTATAATGGCACCATCATCCGACATTCGTCCCATTCCCAGGCTGAATATCAAATTAAATGACAGACGCGCAGGGCTTAAAATGGCCTTATTATCACCTAATAGAACAGAGCTCTGAGTGAGTAGCTAATAAGTTCGTTTCATTAGACCAGAGTGGAATACACAGATTTGTTTCAATGGAACGCAAGAGATCCACTGATGCTCAGTGACATAAACAAAATGATAACTGACGAATCTAAGGTAAGCGTATGATTATTATGATTATAAATAAAAAAAAATAACATGCATCAAGAGTCTGACCAAGTAATGTCAAGTAAGAATATAGTCTTTGCAAATGTAAATACATATATTACTGTTTCCTAATAGTGTGTGACCGCATCTCGATGGCAATAAAAAAAATTGCAATAATGTAAAACCTCCACAAAAATCTACTATTGACGTTTCGTGGAATACTTAATGTTCTGAACAAGTCAAAAGCTTTGGTTTATAGGAAAGTTTTCAATGTCTTACCATGAAATAACCCAAAGAGCTTGGAAAGGAGGGAAATATTCTGTACCATAGTGCTGCACGTTTGTGACGCTAACAAAACAGATTCAATGGTTTCTTAAGAAAAAGCAAACATTGAATTGCTCAACGCATACATTCCACACATCATTAAAACGTTGGCTTTTACACTGTAAAACTTCCATCAATGTCTTTCTAGAAAGTGAGTTCGAACTCTGAACAGGACAATGGATTTCACGCCCGTATTTCGAGCACAGTTCACTTTTTGTCACCAGCAAATTAACAGGACAACTTAAGAATTCCAATTAACTGAGGGTCGTTGGTTCATACTGAGGCAAAAGTTAGTGCTGTTCTCTCCGCAAAACGATAACTCACTTCATTCTAAAATGAACTAACGTAAACTGAATATTGACAATTTTCTTATAAAATATTTATAACCCTTGAGATGTCACAGACAATTCACTCACAAAGTGTTTCGATGACAGTAATCAATAAGGCGATTTAAAAAGATATGTAAAACAACAGTACACTACATCAAAACCAAGTTTAACTAGTATTAAAAAAACGCTCTCGCGTTCAACTTAACCATTACTTCTAAGTAATACTGGGCCAGTAGCAATGTCACTCCGTCATGTAGTTTTCAATGACATGTTACTGACGTTACCGTTTCCCGCAAAACATTTCCTGCCTTAATAAGGTGTCTGGACAGGTGGCTAAAAAAGTAAGACAATATCCTTCGACTTTATTCAACGCACCATGATAAACTTACATTCTTTATCCTTTCCTTTTTCATTCCTTTTTATTAAAGATGCTGTCATTTTTCCTATTTCCGACTTCAAGGAAAACATCAGATTGAGATGTTAGGTTTACAGACGAAAAGATAGAAAGCAGATGGTTTCAAAGAATAATGAATGAAATATTCATCGTATATAAACCCTGATACTTAAGAATTAACTTGCCGGTAAAAAGAACTACAAGCAATGAGAAAATCTCAAAAATGATATCAAGCTCATATCGATTTAATTCTACAGAAACCATAACCTCAAGTCCTAAGACGCCTTCTTCTAACCTACCAAGAAAAATAATCATTGTATCTCTCCGTTAAGTATTTTGAATGGCTTCATGCCGTATCCTGCAATTTCAGATTCTGATGGAAACCACAGTGAGGGCACTATCACTATCTAAATTGGGTTCTGAGCTATATGCTTCTAAAGAGCGCTCTCTCTCTCTCTCTCTCTCTCTCTCTCTCTCTTTTGTCACCTATCTACATTTCTCTAAGTGAGTATTCTTACTCACTAGGCATCCATCTCTCTCTCTCTCTCTCTCTCTCTCTCTCTCTCTCTCTCTCTCTCTCTCTCTCTCTCTCAGTTTACATCTATTTGCGGGGGTATTTGTATCTCCCAATCTATTTCTCAAATGATCTGTCAATACCACTCTCGCCACAGATGTCACTCATATCAATTCATATAAGAAGGACATTCCTTAAATAATATATTACAACGTAATAACACAAAATCACGAATTTGCCTTTATTTTACTTAATCATACTTACGCATGTGTAGAACATAAAGGAGGAAGATATTATTTATTATCAGTTTTATAACTATTATTATTATTATAAATATGATTATAAATTACATAAAAAGTAAAAATGCTACAAATTTGCTCATGCACAATACAATGCAAAAAGAAGGGTCAAGTTAATCATGTACTATGCATATAAAAATTTTTAACTTGATAACTATAAATAAATAAACAAACAAAAACCTTCTGAGACAAATAATGAGAAATGTAACTCTCCACACATACACACACACACACACACACACACACACACACAGAGTCAACCAAGCAGCCGTATGAAATATGATTTTTATTTTGAAGAAAAGGCTTCGATAGGGAGAGACGACCCTATTTCCTTCCAATATCCCAGTGGCTAAATACAACAAAAGACTCAACAATCGCTTTCCAATGAAGGAAAGGACAGAGTTTTACATTCTGGGAACTTGCGATTATGTCTTTGTTCATGGTATGAATCTCTACGCTACAATTTTTAAAGATAAAAAAAAATGGAACTTTTTTCAATTAAAGAAAATGACAAACATATACATACGCACACCCACAATACATATACACAAATTTCTGGCAACAATTTAAACATTTGCAGTACTTCTTCCTATCCTCATCACTAAAGTTTAAAAGAAAGAAACAAAACCCCAGTAAATTTCTGGGCTACACTAGATTTACAATGAAACTACACCCCAATACATTGGTGATTGAGTAAGTCCAAAAACTGATGGAAAAATCCAAAAGGAAAATTCAATACAATTTTCTAGAAGTTCAAGGAAGCTGTTACTGCCATATTTTTTAAGTTTCAATTCGTAAGAGCCTGAAAGCCTCCCAATGTGAAGGACTGGATACTGACAGCCGCCCTTGTGAAGGGGACCAGTGCCGCCCTTGGGCGAAGCAGGGAGTCGGGGCCATCGTGGTTGGCAGCTTTAAATTCGAAGGTGTGTCTGTCTCTCAACAGAGGCTGTGCTGGGCACAAAGTGGCTGCAGGCTTTTGGGACTCCGGACTTGACGGATTCTTCAAACGATTTGTTGTCATTTTTCTGCATTATGAAACTGGCGCTGAATCTTAATTCTAGAATCTTTTGTTTTAGTCAGGTTTTGGATGTAAATCTACTGTAGCCAAGAAGGTTGTTCGGGGTTCATGGCTGAATGTCCCTTCAGGGACCTTGGCCTTCACGATAAGGAGAAGCATTCAGAATACTGAAATTTTATGTGTGTAGTACGTGTGTATACAACACTGACAATAACATCATGATGCCCAATGAAGACTAAGTATAATATAAATCTAATCATTTGTCTTTTACTCTAATATCAACATTTAACCCATTTATGTGTGCACTTAGGGGTTCACTGCACGCACGCCAAGACAGGATGAATTATTGAGAAAGAACTCAAGTAAAGACTACCCACACAATGAGAACCTCATGACAGTAGACAGACAACATGGTGCAATTAATACTCTTCTGGGAAGGAGAGTGAGAAAAACCACACTAAGGTCTGTCATATGAATCACACTAAGAAAATGACTTTGGCCCAGTAATAATAAATGAACAAAATACTGGACGTAGAAAACAAGAAAATAACAAAATAACAAGAATTATTGAAATTAAAAGCTAATTTGCAACGAAAACATTACAATGCACCTCCAGATCTATCTATCTCTAACCGAACAAAACATCCACGCGACAGAAAACATTAAATCTTTATTTGAATATTCAGTATTTCAAAGCTTATTTTATCCTTTCTACGAAGAGTAAACTTGCACTTTGCCATTTCAAAGAACACAAAAATAACAATTTAAAGAGGTCGAGAATACGCGACATAGCAGTGAAAGTATACGCAACTGTCGCAGTTTTTCTTTACGCTTTCTGGAAAGAGTAAACTTCGCTTCGTCATTCTGAAACGTCCAAAATAACAGTTAAAGGAGACTGACCACTGAAAAAAGAAAAGATCAGAAACATCCAAAGATACAAAAATGGCGGAGCCACTTCGAACGAGAGTAGTGGCTAGCTGACTAAATGTCAAAACATTCCATTTTGGGTGACGTGGAACACAAAGACCAAAGAATGGGAGCAGCGCTGCTTCAAACACTGCCGGTTTGGCCCAGCCGAATTTCGGCTGAAAAAAAGGGCAATTTGCTTCTTGAAAGAAGCACTGGAGTGTTCTTCTTGAAAAGAGCGGTGTTAGTTGTTTAAACGGTACAGTAGTAGATAATTGCCGCTGTATATTGTAACAGGTTTATCACCAAAGCGTAAAAGGGTGTTTTTTCTTAATGGTGTCTAGTGTTTAAAGATATCCTGTGCGCGACATCTACGTAGTAGCTTAAAAAATGCGGTGCCATAAGGAGCTCTTGCTACCAGGTTTTAGAACGTTCTATAAGAGCTCAGTAGGAGATCTAGGCGATTTGATAAACAAGTTGTACGACCTTGCAGATACTCTAAAAGTATGGTGTAAAATGTTCTGAGTAGTTTTTAGATTGGCATAGATTGGTATAGAGCGATTTGAAATCATAGTGTGATCCTTATGTTGCTGGTTAAGAGCAGGGAGGCACGACTCAAAAGAATGATATATACGCAGTTTTAAATCAAGTTTTTGGAAGGTTTCACACATGGTATAAAATCTAACAATCAAGTTTCTGACGTCTGGGAAATCATATCAATAATATTGGAAGGTATTTTGAAAACACCTCAATCTGCATAATACAGCCCATAAATCTAACATATGGCTTGGCTACTCAAAATGCTAAAGTTTCGGTTATAAGAGCTGCAAGTAATAATAATACCAAGACATTCAAGTTCAGTCTTAGCGTCTAGTTTCTTAAAGAGTCAAATAACCGCCTGATCAGAGAAAAGTGAATAACTTACATTAGGAGAATATGTTCTGAATGAGTTAGTCCTTAACAAGCTATACAAAGTGACCTCTTGACATCATTACAATTTGAAAATCTAGTTAGTCTTCGTCCTTCTAAAATCAAAGGCATGCATATCAAATACGAACCCAAATCGAACGAGGGTGAGAGAAAGGAAAGGGAGCGGGGCACGGCTGGGGAGCACTACTTTGAGGTGTAAATGAAGATAATAAAGCGCTGGGTTAAATAAATACATAAATAAATATATATTACATATATACATATATATAGAGAGAGAGAGAGGAGAGAGAGGTTTTTGCTTCTCGGGTTTAAATAAAATCAAAATTACACGGGATGAGGTAGGATTGAGAGAGAGAGAGAGAGAGAGAGAGAGAGAGAGAGATTGGAGAGCTGAGCCGCGACGAACTGAGCGAGAGGAGAGGGAGTGATGAGGACGAGAGAGCAGATTGAGAGATAGCGTTACCTCTTCAGGTGTAAATGAAAGATGTCTTTACTCGCTAGCGATTTTCCTTTTGGTGTCCCCAGGTAGAGACTGTCGGAAGGCCTCATCATGGGTTTCCAATAACGAGCAGAGGGTCTGCAAAAGCTTTAATTACAAAGTAAGACTAAAAACGTACGAAAAAGAGCGTCAAGAGAGAAAAACCGACGTTGCGGTATAAGACATCAAACCCACAATGGAGGCGAAAAGCATAAAAAAAAAGCGGCCCCGGAGAACTGTGGACTTTTAAGACTTTAGCTCTTCTTTTGATGAAATCAGATGAGCGCTTGCGAACAGACGCGAAAGGTGCTTCTGTCAAAGAAAAACCTTACTGGCCGTCGCTCCCCTCAGAGGTATCCCGATTCACGTTGTGCTGCTTAACTGTTTCTTATAAGGTACTATTCAAATAAGATTATATAGATATGTAATCTATGATTTCCCGAAATGCAAACAGATAGTACACAAACCAGAACTCTCTTTCAACAGAATTACAAAAGCAGCCTGATGATGTTATAATGACAGTGTAAGCTGTAATCGTTAAACGTGGCATTTACTGAGCTTAGCGTTCTATAATCTGGAATTTCACATTAAGGTGATGATGTCCTACAGCGTTTCCTGCATAGAAGGTTATCTCTGATTCAGAGGTTGAAAAACTAAGGTGGTAAAAAAATACTGTCTTGTTTCTTCTAGTAGTTACCACTTTAAAAGGAAATGACAAGCTCTTTTTACAAAACTAGAACACATTATGCATTATATATATATATATATATATATATATATATATATAATATATATATATATTTATTTATATTTATTTATATACGTACACACAAACACACCCACACACACGCATATATATATATATATATATATATATATATATATATATATATATATATATATATATATATTAAACCTACGTTGAAAAACACATGTCGATGTCTTCTTCTGCTGTAATCCTGTAATCACAGAATAGACTGACGTATGAGCGACATAATCTCTTAATAGTTACGACAATTAGACTTGATGGGGCGTTAATCTGGTCTTTGTATCCCATAAGGTCTGAGTAATTACGTATCTTTGTTACACCACACTTACATGAATTTAAAACAAGTATTATTTAACATTAATATGAAATAAAGAAAGCTTATCACCCACTTCCTACTGAAAGAACAGGTATTCAAACAGCCCATTCGTCACTTGAGAATGATTGTAAAAATTCATTTTCTCTTGAATAAGCAATATTTATGCATCAGAATCAAATTCTTCATAACTACATAATAAACTAGTATCGACAAGCTCGCAAGACATAAGCAACGAATAACTTTACGAATTCCTAGTGATAATTACGGTGCGCAAACCATGCACATATTGTTTTGAAGATCTTAACTTTTCTTATCGACAAAATTCGTAACTTTCCTTTAAATTTCGTTCTGGTCTGATACGGACAATGAAACGTCGATGCTTCTGGATACTACGATGAAGAAGTCCTGCCCGCTTGGTCAAATGAAAAAAAAGAAAAGAAAAACAACATAGAATGGCTTGTATTTGGACGTCTTATCCTGTCATAGATCTTGCAAGCATATAATGGAAAAAAATGAAAATAAAAATATGCTGCATATATTGACCATCGAAGCTTTGACTCAGCAATGAACGAATTCTAAATAGCATGCGGGAAAGAAGTGCCTTTAACTTCACAGCTCACAAACAACATTAGAAGTCTAAATTCCTCACCAGAGAGTAATCATTCATGTTAACCAGGCAGAAAAATTCTAATTATCCTGCTCGCTCAGCATATGTTTTGCCTTCATCTTTACTTGAATAGGTAATATTTTCAAATATATAAATCTTATTAAGGTTAATTATCCTCATCAGCACGAAGGTACTTCAAGATGCAATTACTATAATAATAATAATAATAATAATAATAATAATAATAATAGAGCAACTTTCCAAAAATGTCAGTGATTCTACTAATCTTCATATCATTGCACTAAAATATTTATCTGTGACTACCAACATTAACCTCTTATAATACGTCGCACGCACCTTAGTGATGGGATTCTCCGCTCATCTCTCTCATGATGAAAAAGTAGAGGGTTTTTTGGGCTACATAATACTTTTACGGCTTCTAAAACGATAACAGGTGCGATAGAATTAAGGCTACACCACTTGGAAAAAAAAAAGAGTGTAAATAATTTTAGTGTCAAGAATATATTTTCTTAAAACCGAACTTTTATTCTTGACTGTCATCATCAGAAGCATTACAAGGACTCCCGGGACTACTGATATAACTATGATTATTTGATTAGTAAATATTTCTGAATAATTGTTTTGAACCTGAACGAGTAAAACCTACTTTTCACTGCCGTAAGAAAAACCCCCGAAGGACATTAAGTCAAGTCAGTTAAAGATGTTCCCTTCTTTCCACTAACACAAAAAGAGGTCTTGAAACGATCAGCAAACCTAATTACCGAAGGTCTAAATCCCAAAGAGCCCAACAGCTTAAAAAGATGAAAGTTACTGGAATTCCAGAAACTTCAACATCAGCGATATATTTCTTTTAATTTTCTGAGAGAGACGAAATAAAAAGTATTAATGAGGAGCGATCTTTTTACTCTTGTAGTGGCCTCCGAGGGCGACGTCGACTATTCTAAGTGAATCGAAATTCTTGAGAATATCAGTGGTAAACAAAGCTTAACTAATTGCTCATCTAAAATATTACTTAGACTTTACATATTACTATTCGATAAACCGAAACTTGTGTGTGTGTTTATGCGTTCTAATGTATTGTGAATATTTTACATACTTTATATGCAAATTACTCTCTTAAGATTCCGAAGTGCACTCTTAAAGATGGAAAGAGTACTTCCCTATAATTAATATCTAACTTAAATGCACTACAAATATGGGGAGTTAACATCTAAATTACCTGGTTGTTTCTATTTAGCTTCAAAAACAGCTCATATATAAGCGAAAAGACATAAATATGAAAATGTTTCGCATCAATCCACCGTGAAAATGATGAGACTCACTATCTTACTTTATCATTATTGAAGCACACAGTCCATCCTCTTTAAGAAAAGCCAGTCAATAGAGGGACCGTATGCACGAAAAGCTCAAAGAATTGATATATAGTATATCAATGACGCTATAAATAAAATGCAAATGAATTAACAGCAATAAGGCGGAAGGGCACAGAACACGAAGACAGCGCACTTCCGTAGAGTGAACATGAAATAGGGCAAAATAAACGATTTGAAAAAGCTCTTTGCAATCAATGATACTGAAACAATAGCAGCTCTCGCTGCCTTTCAGAATATCACAATAAACAGATTTGTGATTTGCCGCATTCAGCAGCATACCAATTTAAATACTTCTCGGTAACGTCATATTCACTCATTCGAATAACATTCCCAAAATTGTTAAAATCAATTAGGCTACATAACTCTAAATACGCGATGAAAATAAAACATCACACACACCAAAATATAGAAAAATAAAAATAACTTTCCCAGCGCTTTCGAGTAGTTAGGGTATACACATACCATATACATTTCAGGCAAAAAATTCTCCGTTAAATATCCTTTCAATTTCTGTAATTTCACATACATACGTACATACATACATACATACATACATACATACATACATACATACACAGACAAACAGACACAAAACACCTGGGAGAATAATACGTGATAGTGTAAGCTGCGTTTCTGTGTGTACCGAAAGAGTTGGAAGACCCAGACCTACCTACTTTGATCAGAAATACGAGAACTATACTGTTTTTTCCATCTGTCCACCCGCCTGTGGTGTTTTCGCATGGTAACACTGCGTCCCGGACTTTAAATAGTTACGCTGTATAAGTTTTAGGTAAATAAAAGGATATCTGGGAGTAAATTTGCAATTGAAAAGTGTTTAATAAATTACAGTATGCGAATTATACCGTTAATATTCGAAATAGGATATTTTTATTATTGTTGAATGTAAGCAATGCAACTATGTAAAGCCCGGGACGCAGTGTTACCATACGCAAACACCACAGGCGGATGGACAGATGGAAAAAAAACAGAGTATAGGACTTGATATGAACGGAGAAATAGAGACGAGTTGAAGTCGGGGCCACAGGAAAGACAAGAGTCGAAATTTTCAGCGGTTCTGTGCGTCACGCGGCCCTGGAGACAATGGCTATGATGATGGCGCTAACTTTGAACGAGATGTATTTATGGTTTCTTAAAATGAATCCTAAAATAAATGATGAATATCCGAGTCTTCAAACCAAAGTCACTTTACCCGAGGGATAACTTGAACATCCTGCTGGGATTTCATTCTATGCGTTTTAGGGTCGAATTAAGCTGGTTGATTAAAAATCACTAAGAATTATATATATATATATATATATATATATATATATATATATATATAGTTATATATATATATATATATATATATATACTATATATATAATATAATATATATATATATATATAATATATATATATATACTAATATATATAATATATATATATATAAATATAATTATATATATACATACATACATATATAAAATTTATACACACATATATATGTAAATAAATGAATGAATATATATAAATATATATATATATATATATATATATATATATATATATATATATATATATATATATATATATATATATATTATATATCACTCTTTATAGCTACATAAAACGAACACAGAATATAAAGCAACGTTAACTATGAATACGCCTTCTATGCCAAATCCCTTACAAGTGTAACGATTCAAAGCAGTATAATCATCAAAAGCAGCAAAAGATGAAATCTATGAACAGTAAGAGCGAAAAAGAAATCTAAGAGAAATGAGTGAATGAAGTTTCGCTTCGTAAGAATAAAAACAAACTAAAAAATACGCCGATGTTTCGGCGGCGAAATCGAGTTTTCTTTCCGGTGGTGACCTCAGCCAAGGCCCATAAAAATCTCAGGCGCGGCCTATGAAACTCCGCCTAGGTTCGATGGTGGCCTATGTTGTTGGTAACTATAGCGCTGCCAGAAGTACGATTATAGCTAACTTAAACCTTAAATAAAATAAAAACTACTGAGGCTAGATGGCTGCAATTTGGTGTGCTTGATGACTGGAGGGTGGATGATCAACATTAAAATTTGCAGCTCTCTAGCATCAGTAGTTTTTAAGTTCTGAGGGCAAACGGACAAACAGAGCCGTCACACTAGTTTTCTTTTACAGGAAACTAAAAAGTACTTCCAATGAAATAACATACCGATCAGCTGGTCCATTATATTGTAGGATTTGATGTTTAATGTTGCGATGCAGTATTCCCATTCTATTTTCAACGCATGCAAGTAAATGCAATTTCATTCATTACAGGGGATTTTATGACTAGATATATACAATGGCATACATTCCAGCTTTAACAGACTTCAGTAATAGATTGATACATGCTCTGATTTAAGGTAACATGTATATATATATGTCTGTATGGTTCTATCTATCTATTTACCTCTATATATAAGTACATGTATACACACACACACACATATATATATATATATATATAGTATATATATATATATATATATATTCCAAGCCGTATATTAAAAGGATTTACTGATTATATTAAAAGGACTTACTTCTGGTTATGTTATACATTTCTTTAATTACAAGCAAAGCACCCCAATTAAAGCAATGGCACCAGTCATGATGAGGACTATGTTTAATAGAAAAAGCAACGGCTCATTTTCCATGTAATGCGTTTGAAATAACTGTACAAAATGGTTAAGGCGACGGAATTCCATAGCATAGAGCAAGTTCTAAAAATATGAATAAGACGTACAATCCCTTATTAGAAACGAGCCATAGATACGCTTCGAGAAAAATTATAATAAAATGTGCTCTTGTACTGTAAGATATTTATGAAAAATTAAGTCGATGAGATTCACTGCAAGACTTAGAAAGTGTTTTAGAAAGTGTTCACAATAGATTTTAGCCTGAAATGTTTGGACAATACACGAGAGGGGTCTCTTATTAACCATCATATGATTATCATAAGAATTTCTAAATAATATACAAAGATATCAAGAAATCATTTCAACAAAAAGCACAAAGGAATTAAAACAAATTAATTTATTTGGGTCCCAGTAAGTATTTCTAGAAGATAGTTAAAATGATTTTTTAATTCAAAGAGATAACGAAATCGATAAGTATGATATTACCCCCATCATTTTCTTAAGAGGATTTCCATTATAGTGAGGAATGTGAAACATTTAAAATATCAGTAGAAAATTTTCTAAAGACATCGTAATCAAAATCTAACCAACCCCTTCAAAAATAGACTAAAAAGTTAAGCGAGTTTCATATTTTGAGAAACCTTTGGCATCCTTAACAAAAGGAAAAACTTTATTAAACACACATTATTTGTGGATTTTAAAAACTGAAGATTGTTACTTCCGAGTTATCTAGATTACGATAATCAACAGTTACTTCACAGTTCCCTAGGTTATGGTAATTAACAATTACATTTACTCCATCGCAGAAATGTGGACTTCCCTGGTTCTTGCTATTTCTGCAAAAATGTGCATTTACATTTTCAACGCTGGAGGGACGGCAGCATTACCATATATGATTGAAAATTCTCATTCTATCTCCCTCTCTTCGCGAGAATACTGATCTCAAATTCATAAATTAATCATTCATCCGGATTCTACTTTTTCCTTTACGCCATCTTTTTTGTTTTCGTCTTTCCTTCTTTCTTTGAGGTCAGTTTTTCTCTGCCTTTGTGTTTCTTATGTTCTCCAGCTTCATTTCCCTTCACTTCTGGCTGGATTGAGGTGCTTCTTATGAGCACCATCTTTCGTTTTCACGTTAAAAAAAAATAATGCCAGATCTTACGCAAAATGAAACCAGAAATATAAAATACGAAACGAAAGCGAAAAACCCACCTCAAAGAAGGAAAGATGAAAGGGGAAAGCTGAAAATCACAGAAGAATATAACACTGAAATAGGTTACTTAAAGCGAAGAAACGTAAAAACTTGGAAAAAATCGTCGGTCATGTAAGGGATGAGAAAAAAATACTTTTAAATTGGTAGAAAATACTATTATCTAACAGACAGCGAAGGAAAACTTACGTTGAAATAAAGAAAAAGAAAAGAACATAAAAATGGTACTGGATTCGAAACGAAAGCAAAAACATGAAAAAAAACTCGTTAAAGTACATAAAACACACGCAAGGTTCAATCAAAACCAGTGGCTTGCTAAAAGATGAAAATTGAACGCTTCATTTGGTAGAAAAGAAATCAAAGTATCCCACTCTGTAACTCAGTAACGAAGAACTTCGCCTGCATAAGATTTTTCACACGCAAAATATTAGGTTAAAAAAAGGGAAATATTCATTTCACCAAATATTCATAAGACCTTCCAAACCCCAAAAAGAGAGAACACATTTTAAATAATCTGGAATTTTAGGATAAGCAGATTTATATAATCCGCCATAAGATACGAAATGTTTGCAATATCATTTCTTTTTACTTTCCAGAAAGATTATTATGAGAGAGAGAGAGAATTTGCAGGTGTATAATACGAACATATTGAGTATAAAAAAATAATTAAGAGTTCTTAATAACGGAAAGATTGGTACTCAAACTATTACACGAATTATTAGTCACCCACCAAGCACAGAAACATAGAACTGATTATTAATTGTTAAAAGCGAAACGTTTGATATATGAAGCTGACTACTTCGTACGAAACTGCTGAATTGTGCATTCATGACAAGAAAAGCGATGAGAATGAGAATTAAGGACAGATTGACAATTTCTTGAAAAATGAAGCAGAAAGACAGAGCTGAAAGTCGGAAAAAACAAAAACACAGACTTGATTGAATGTACTCGCATAAATCCTACTAAACCTTTCAAACGTAACAGGCCTCAATTTGACCACTTCTCACACAGACCTTGACACTCTTGATTCGAAAATTTTTAAGCAGATAAAAATAGCTCACACACCAGTGGCCAATCAATTAAGCGAATTATGTGGATATCTGCCCAGCGACTAGCAGGTCCTGTATGGCTTTATTTTATATGTTCAAAATTCACATTCAGTTATCGATGCCATAAATATTTAAAAGTTCCCAACACAGTACGCAGATATAAAACGTATTACTATATCAAAAGAGCCCTACGAAATATCTGAACATCCTTTTACAGTAGAAAGATAAGCGAACAGAACAAAAGGACGAGAGATAAAGACATATGCGCAAGAAAATCGGGAGAGAAAAAGAGGGAGACACGGGAAGGGAACGTGAGGGTGTGGGAAAGAAAAGAGATACGAGGCGTCACAGGGTGATGAATGGATGGAAGCAGCCATATGTGGAGAGAGAGAGAGAGAGAGAGAGAGAGAGAGAGAGAGAGAGAGATTTTATCCGTATTTCACAATATATAATTTTGTTGGTGTGTGATACCTTACTCAGTTATAATATTCCAAGGGCAAAATATATTGTAGCATCAGATTAGACTAAAACCTACTCACCAACATCGTAAAAATGAACGGGCAACCTGCTGACGAAAACCACCAAACAAAACTACAGAAATATCACAAAAATAAAACCCTGAAAAATGAATCCATCCAAAGCAACAAAGGAGGTAATACCGAACGAAACTGTCATCACGTGTGACATCAAAACACTTCTTACCAAAGTGGACGTCATTCCGCTCAATATTTTATCGGATATACTACGTAGTATTCCGCACGTCCAGTCTGGTTCCATTAAGAAACGCAGAAGTGACCGGCATGGAAGTAACAGAATAACAGAAAGAGACCTCTGTGAATCAACCAGAATTCGCAACCACAAAAGAAGATAGACGATGGTTGAGATGACGCTAATAAAAGAATTGAAGCCTCTGCTAAATTTAAAAACAAAAACTTGTGACGAAAATTGAAAAAAAAAAGCTTTAAAATAGATTCTTATTTAGTTATATGATTATTTTTAGCCACTTTTCTTAGCTGCTACAATTCCCACTGTATTTCCCTTATAGTACGTATTAAATTTGATTTTTTATTTAAAATGGTCAGGTCTGGAATGTCAATATATTTTTTGCATTTCTCATTTATCTTTTTTGCTTGTCCTTCAAATCTCTACCGTTTTGTATCGAAGATTGTACGAGGGTTCTTCTTCTCCTTACTGATTGTCCAACTACATTAAAAATAATAAAATGCCTGCTCTAAATTTTGCAAGAACGTAGTTACTGAATTTATTATTCTTTGCAAATATAAGAAGTGAAGACGTTAATTTGATATATATATATATATATATATATATATATATATATATATATATATATATATATATATATATATATTGTGGACGCGTTAATAAACAGATGGCACATTGTTTCGGACCTATTTCCTGCATCTATCAACGTCAAATAAGCCAGCAGTCGCAATATCCTTAATGTTCATCAAAAGCAACAAATTTTTTCCTTAAAGAACGACCTGCTAAAAGCCGAAGCTGGTACGCGTCAAACTTCCAGGATTTTTTTAGATCTGGTTTTAAAGTTTCTCGTCACTCAACAACTTTGACCCAACAATTATAAGCAAACTAGTATACAGTCTTGCAGAAATAAGTTTTTTCTTTTCTTTTTTTAAAATTTTATTATTGTTATTAATATTATTATTTGTAATAGCGAGGAAAAAGAGCTCTTGATTTAAACCAATCTCAGGAAACAAGGAACATAGCTGAATAATAATAATAATAATAATAATAATAATAATAATAATAATAATAATAATAATAATAATAATAATAAAGACTTTGGTCTATAACAATCGTTGCCCATCGAGTACTACCTTAAATGGATACTTTTTATTTACTATAATAATAATAATGCCGTTATTAAATAAAGAAAATTACATTAACGTCTTAAACTAACAATGGCACTTGAAAACTGTTTAGTTATTTACTTGCTGATTTCCATTCAGTCCCGCGCCTACAACAAGGTCTCCATCTGATCGAAAATGTTTTTCTGTAATGTTTAATTTCTAGGGAGTGAATGTCTGAAAAGCACAAACAATTTAAATTTAACAAAGGTGGATGGAGTTGCTCAAGAATAATACGTAAGAGAGGTCGCTGCACTGCTGCATTTTTCTCTCGTCAAGGAACTGAAATCAAGTGACACATTTCGAATACTTTTATATTTAATGTTGCCATTCACAAAAAGCAAATAACCTTGTTCAGACAAAATTTACGGAGATTGACGTGCCAACAAAATTTTCGTTTAAAATATGGTATTGACATAAACATTAAAAAAAAATTAACATTTCTGTTGATACAACGCAGGGTACCCACAAACATCCGTCCGTCAACAGCGCGCAAACATTATATCCTGCTATATAAAGCAGAGTCTGGCATCTATGCGCAACTCATAGTCTACGGGTAAGGCAGTTCATGTTTAACTACCACAATTTCTAACAAGAAAATGCAGGGCAATGTAATGTACTTGATATACCGAGACTTCGATTTAGTTAGTTACTATATATATATATATATATTATTATATATATATATATATATATATATATATATATATATATATATCTATATATATATATACATATACATACATATATAAAATAACCTTCCACGAACCACAGAACCGCAACGCAAATTTCGAAAGGGGCATCCATCCCACATCCATTACACTTCGGAAGGAGAACATAAGAATTTATTACTATGGGTTGAGCACCTCCTTCCACTAACTTCTTAACTGCCCGCTTCTCCTTTGTAAGAATACAAACGGCCTGCTTTCAAGAACTGCGGACATTTTTGCACCCAGTTACAGAGCCAGAATTTCACATATTTCATATCTCAATAATTTCTGTATAAACATGGAACGCTTCAGAGTTCAAGTGTATATTGTCAATATAATAAATAAATATAAATAAATAAATAAATAAATAAATAAATGAAATTCTATCGCGGGAATATGAACACTACATGGACACTGCCAAGTACGCTTACATTATATATAATTTATATATATTATATGTATATATATATATATATATATATATATATATATATATATATAATTTATATATATAAATTACATTTGCCCAAGACATTTTAACACTTCAACACATCAGACTACAAATAGCTTAAGACTATGGAATCCGCAGTACCTTGTGAATAACTTACTACCGAAGGATGATCTTATTTGACAAGGAATCGGACCCACACCCCTCTAGATGGCTAACTGGTTTGAATCAATGGATCCCGCCAGCAATCTTGCAATCTTTAAAACTAATGACGTACGTAATCTTATAATTTCTACTTCCATTTTTGGTGAATTTTATTCCTAAGGTATGCATATGTAGGTATGCATATCATTATGTATATTATACTGAGATATCAATGGTTATCTGTCGGCTTAAATGAGTAAATAATTGTGAACTCGAGGTATACAACTCCGTTATCTATTGGAACTTAAGAAAAAAAATGATGAACAGAAATTACACATTTTTGATCTGGAAATGGGGATGAAAGCACAGAGAGAGAGAGAGAGAGAGAGAGAGAGAGAGAGAGAGAGAGAGAGAGAGAGAGAGAGAGAGAGAGAGAGTCTGATCCTTCAGCCGAATAAACATAAGATAACACCCACCATTTATAAATTGCCGACATACTGGAAGAATAAGCTAAAACAAACTGAAACCGAACAAAACAAAATCAAAATTAATCGGTAAAGAGGACAGAAACTAAGTCGTCGCATGCTTCCCTGGAACTTACAGCATCACAGGTATAAACAAATCCCGCAAACAGTTCGGATTTTGTTTTCAAAATGTGCACGAATTTTCTCTTATAATAGTAACAGCTCAGTTTTACTTTATAAACTCAACTTCAAAACGATCGGAGGCGAATGCTCAGATATTATAAAAGAAATAAAAAAGAAAGAAAAAAAGTTGTATCTAAAATTTCAACAGCTATACAACAGCTTTGCCAGGGGCCATGATAACTATCATTAACCACCTGTGGACGGAAGCCATAAACGATCAGGTTTCCTTCTTCACCCGCTAAAAGCTTCGCACCCTCAAACGTTTTCCCTATTTTTTATAACCTGGCATAACTGTTTAAGCACAATGTAATAAACATCTAAACTGAAGAATAATTAAGATATCTAAGGCAATGAAGTCCCCTTCTTCGTTAAACTACATCCACTTTTGCAGAAAACAGCTTTTCTAAGATAAAAAAAAATCCATGCTCGAAAAGCTATTTGAACTCAAGAACACACGAAAAACAAACTGGACTGAAGAAACAATGTCAGAAAAACTCCTTAACTTTGCGTCATTGTTGGAGCCCAAGAGCGCACACAGCAAAAGAACTCGAGTACAGAGGAGGAACTAAGTTGTGGAAATGCCAGCACAAAACGAAACAAAAAGAAAGCAGCTCTAACTCACCTTGCAGGAACTGACAGCGACAACGGAAGGCAAGCGAACAAGTGGTAATTCCCCGTGTGAAAGCACAGTCAAACACGAGGACGGGTCAGTGTGGTTTTATTTATTTTTGGGGGAGGGAGCTCGAAAGGGAGACGACGGGGCGGCGACGACAGCGATTTGCACGTGTGTGTGTGTGCGCGCCTCTGAGGAAGAGATGTGGCCTGCCCGAAATTCAGGTATATGAGTGTGAGCGAAGGAGGAGGTGCTGCTGGAGGATGGGGGAGGTGCTGGCGGAGGAGGGAGGAGTGCCAGGAAAAGAGGAGGAGGAGGAGGAGGAGGAGGAGGAGGTGGCGGTGGTGGTGGTGGTGGAGGAGGAGGAAGAGGCGGTGGACGGGGCTCTGGGTTGTAAAGACGGTTGGCTGCTGGAGGGAGATGGGATAGGGGGAGGTGCTTTCTCACTGGCTCTCTCTCTCTCTCTCTCTCTATCCCTCTCTCTCTCGCTCTCACTCCTTTCTCTTTTACAGGTGAGTGTGTGAGTTTGTGTGAGTGTGAGGTGGATGGAGAGGGTGTTTAGCAGTCGAGGGTTTTTCGGTTGAGCACCGTGTCGAGTGAGGCTGTGAATGAGAGGAGATGGTCAGTAGTGCTTCAAATACCGTAGTCAACACTTGCGGTGCACCCGACGGAGCGCAGTGGTTCTCCTCTCCTTAAGGCGTCTCTTCTTGTTCTTACAACTATTTAGTGTTTTCCGTCTTTTTCTTTCGCGCCCTCACTCTCTTTCTCTTTCGCTCTCTCTATCTCTCACACAAGGGGGTTCGATGTTAGGATCGGAGGAGCAAGCGCTCAGCTGACGCCGTCTCCCGCTCGCTGCCACATTTATATACTCCGTCGCACACACGCCACACACGCACACAAACACACACACACACACTTCCAGTTGCCAGTCGGTGATGATGATGATGATGAATCCTTTCTCGGCCTTTCGGGATAATGGCTGGCTAACGCACAATCAGGTGCAGCTCTCATTCCAGCTCCCGGGAAACAGCCATTGGTTCATGCGCTTGTCGAATCCGCAGCCACTTCCTCCAGAGAAAAGAAAAGCTCCAGGGGAGACGGCTCTATTTCCAAACCATGACCATCAAGTACGGATACGGTATAGGTGAGGTCTCCGGGGCGCCTCCTCGCTTTGGAGAAATGGGGACCTCCGGTATGAAGGTAGAAGGAGGAGGAGGAGGTGGGGAGAGAGAGAGAGAGAGAGAGAGAGAGAGGAGAGAGATGGGGGAGGGGTTATTGAATGGCGTTTGGTGACGTAAACGCTTCCAGGTCACCTAGCGTGGGTGGGCGAGGGCCATGCGGAGAGAGGGTGGGAATGGGCAGTTGGGGGGGGGGGGGGGGTATGGGAAAGCAGAATCCACTAAAAACCTTTCCAGTACCATTTCTATGGGTGTCAACACCGGGTAGGACATAATACTGAATGCATGACAATGAACACTGGTTGCTTAATTCACTACGATGAGATTTCTATTATTTTATTATTATTATATTATTATTATTATTATTATTATTATTATTATAATTTGCAAAGGCAAAACCTTCTGGAACAACATTCTCTGAGGGGATAAGTAATTGAGCTACGAGAAAAGAACGATATAAAATGTACGTGTATATATGATACAACATATATATATATATATATATATATATATATATATATATATATATATATATATATATATATTATATCTATATATATATATATATATATATATATATATATATATATATATATATATATATATGTGTGTGTGTGTGTGTGTGTGTGTGTGTGCGCGTGCCGCGTGCGTGCGTGTGTAATATAAGCCTCGTGATCACTATTTTATTATAATTATCATCATAAAAGGTCACAATAAGTCATTTCGTTTAGGTTACGACACACTTAATCTCTGGATGTTATTGATACAGGCTGTTGGAAATCAAATATGAATAACGACCAAAACCAGATAGATAAGGCGAGGATAGCAGGCGTAACTGAAAACAATTCACGCTACGTTATGTCCTGTAAACAGACTTCTGTTTGTCGTAACTTCGACCCTGAACTTGAACATGACATTCAGTTCGAGTAAAACACGATAACCTTTTTTCGATACAGTTCATGAGTATCGATATCTTCAAGAGTTATTACGGTTATATTTATTATTATCATCTATAGTGGGGACAGTCTTTTGGAAGAAGCGGAAAACGGCACTAGTTTGTTAAAAAAGGAATCTAGGTAGGGCAAATTAAAATGGCCAAATCAAGTATGTAAAGAAGAACGAAAAACTGACAGGAACAAACCAACTCAAAATCAGAACATGAGATATGTCAGAAAAGGTAGGTCTGAAATACTGACGCAAAGTAGTAACTGACACATGACAAAAACACGTAATCTGACAGGACTGTCGAAGAATTAGGGTGTGGCACCAACTGCCATACAAAATGTCATAAACACACATCGGCAACTTATAGCAGACATCACACAGAAAAGCTAAATACAAGACAACAACTTATTTGTAGATCTATTCACTGCTTCATACGATTATCTAGCGTTTGCCAAATGTTTGTTCTCCGTTTACCGTCGTCGAATTGTTTTCAACTTGTTTGTGAAATACATGCGACAGGTTTCGGACGCGTGTTTCCGACATGTTTCACTACTGTGCGGGCGCGCCGAGGTACCAACCCAGGCTACTGTCTCTGTGAGTGCATTACATATCGTTGAAGAAGGCACCTTCATAGTTCTTGCAAGGTAGACAGACAGCTCTGAAAATAGTCTGTCACGGAACGCGAAATGCACAACACTGAAAATATTTTATTATCATGAAGGCCCAAGGTCAAGACCATTAAGTCACTACCCAGGGTATCACCTGAAAGGGTATACTGACAAAATATAATCTGTTTCTCATAGTTCTCAAGATAATGGCAAATTTAAAGTTGTCCACAAAATCTGCGAATTTCAATCGCAATTTCAATTAACGGAAAATTTCCTCCATAAAAATACAACAGGTAAATGAGCTTTGACGGATGAATAGACAGAAATGGTTGAAAAACGGCGGTTCCCATCTATTTATCGGCAAGGGTTAATTACTTACGAAAGGGTTTTATTCACAGAAAAATCCCAGTAAATTATTTACATTTTTCCAATTAGGCCAAACTAGATATTGATTAGGGTTGCCAGTCCCGATAGCCTCTTAGGAGGTAAAAACGACAGTACTTGGATAGTAAGGGACGCGAGAAGGGCAATAGCCAGCCTTTCATTGCGATGCTTTAAAGATGAAAACCATGACAACAATAACTCATGTTGTGCTCTGATCTGCTCACGCACACACGAACAAACACAGTTCCCTTTGTAAACAAACCACCAGTAATAGCCGACGCGTGTTCCGAGTGGGTGTTTCAGTATTAAACTGCGATGATGATCGACTGATTAATACTGGCGCGAAAACAAAACAACTATTGAACCACAACTCACATCATTTGCGCAAAACAATTCACCTGCGGTTAGAGGAAGTGTCTTCACGAATATTTCTCGATACTTACAATCATACAATTTCACATACTTATACCTACACCCACATTTTACTTCATACGTTGCGCCGGGAGATTTTAAAGTAAAATTAAAATTTATAAATCAATCACTTCTCAGAGAGAGAGAGAGAGAGAGAGAGAGAGAGAGAGAGAGAGAGAGAGAGAGAGAGAGAGAGAGTCGTATCATCACTGAGAGAGGGTTTCCTCTGCACAGCATGGACGTATGATATACAGCAGAGTATGAAGATCTTCAAAATAAATAATGGTTTGTTTCCTACAGTGTTTTTAGTTGTATATAATTACTCATATCACTTCCGCAATTGGTTCGTGGTATGTGAGGCAGTAAGCCAAATAACCTTTAGGCAATAAGCAAATAGAACCTTCAAAATATGTCAACATTCTGCGTGAAAGGAAGCATGTCAGAAATTTAGAATCCTAATAAGTTGGGCCTCTACATAAACCTTGTATACAAACCAAGGACCAAGTTCCTTGAGCTACAAAACTAACGAGACATCTCAAAAGAAAAATAAACTTTCAGTGCTGGGCTTCGGGGGGAAGTTTCTTTGAATCAGAAGTTCTGAGCAACAAAATAATACTCGATCGGGAGAGTTGAAATTCATTGATTTTGCTTTACTCTACAAGGCCAGTGAACTTTTTAAAACGCCACCATTTTCACAGCTGAACCCATAAGAAAATCTGCTTAAATTCCCAAGTATTCAATAACGATCAAGACTGATACTGTGATCTACTGTAACAGAAGATATAAATGATTTCCAGCAGTCTTCCTGGCAGCTAAGAGGAAAGACGATCCAAAATTCAGTTTTAATAAAGGAACTGATTGAAAACTGGGACACAGAGAAAAGCAAAAAGTTCAGGAGTAAATACAGGCGGCTTTTATTCGTGGATGAGAAGTCAATTCGAAGATAAAATACACAGCTTACTACAGCTGATTAAAAGGCCAGCTTCCACTGGCACTTTTTATCACATTAAAAATGCCAACAAAGTAAAGAAGCATCAACTATTTTTCCTTATATACTTTTAATGAAATCTAAACAAAAACTAAAAACGGGTAAAACTAATCAACATAAATATTGGACTTACAGAATACTTCTACCAAACTGATGTATTGATTGCTTCTGTACAAACAAGAAAAACAAGAGAGCACAAACAAGACACGAAAAATCTAACTAAATTAGGGTCTTCCGTTCGAAGGCCCATGAAAACACCATTTCCGAGCAAGCAACAAAGCACCAACACGCATGCAAGTTATCTCCCTTTCCAAACGTGTAAAAAAACATTCCATTTTCCCGGGAATGTTTTCAGCAAAATAAAGTTGTGCAACGGGAAATTCCTAAAGCTCATCATAATACGTGACACTTTCAGAGCTCACCGTCACTGAAATTTACATTTGTTTAATAAGTTCATAAGACTTATTAAATAATAATATTTCAAGCTGCCCCTGCATCCCCATATGAATAAGATAACATGTTGGCACTACTATTGTTCGACGCTTGAAATATTGCTCGAACAAGCTTTAAATTTAGAATGTGATTATTCTACTTAGTCAAAATATTTTCACAAAGAAGGTAAATACCTCTACTTTCCTATATCTATCTTTAAGATAAGCTACCTCTCGTCTTATCGACTCAGTATCTCCTTTGAGTTCTGTTAGATCTTTGGTTTTCTTTCTATGATATAAAACAGATATTTTACAATGCACACCATTAAAAAAGAGCGCGAACATCTCCATAACAGCTAAAAGAGAGGAGTTAAATACTGCACACAAAATCTAATTCATTAAGGAGAAAAATCCCATGGACATACACGTCAATTTTTACCCAGTGAGCTATTGACCCCTTTCCGAAATCCTCTCAGCCATCAATGCTGGCCCTGAATACCATCGTGCATCGAGTTCCAAGCGGTTGACAAGTATCTAAGATAGCAAATGCCATTGGTTTTGACAGGTCTAATCTAACGTCGGTGATCTGAATATTGGAGTCGACTCAGATACGATATTATGGGTAAACAGTCCTTTGATAACAACAACAACAATAATGTTAGTAATGAAGAATAGAAGACGGACGAGGTTCACGCACCCGTATTAGAGCAACAAACACAGTCGCAACAAATAGAGCATACTGTGTTGTTTCTTGTTAACGGCATGAAAGAAATTCATTGTGGTCTCGTAAACAAAACTTCGTTTAATGCTTTTGCTTTCGACAAATGATCTCTCACAGACCTACAAATTAGGGAATAACTTGCGGCCGTCATTGAAAAAAACATTAATAATGTTTTGTTTTTACTTAAAATCTTGACAATACCATCTGCTCCAGTGTTGCTATATTCTTAATGAGGCCCGCAAGTTATTCCCTATTTTGAAGCTGTGAGTGATCACTTGCCGAAAGCAAAATATTTAAACGAATGTTTGTGTACGAAACTACAGTTAATTTATTACAGCAAAACCAATTTCTGTTCACAGTACCTGATAGCTTCGACCATTTACCATAAAGACCATCTGGAGAGCTAGAACCTCCTTCACTAAAAATCACTGAGTGCTTCTGTTTCTGGAAACAAAGTTTTCTGAGAGACTCAACATCCTTCCGAAACTTTTCCATGCCAATGTTACGCTTCCGAGAAGGAATGATGACAATTTGAAAGAACTGGAAACAAACGTTGATTTTAATCATGAACAGTATAGATTGATTTATTACTGTTAGAGGATTGGATTATTACTTTTTGTCAACAGACGACAAAATAAACGTTGGTCATTGAAGCAAGAATAAATAAATTGGGCTCATTTGAAAACTATGATTGTGGCAAGTTTCAACATATTTATCCACAAAAGATATTTTAAGAAAACTGTTCATAATTAGGAAACGACCGATTATAAATGATAGTTTTGAGAAAACAAGCTTTAACAAATTTTGAAAACCACTTTCCAGGTCAGCAAACAAAACTCGCGTGTCCTTGAATCCAAACTTTCAATGAGAATAAAAGGACGAGATAAGAGAAATAACTTCAACAAACCCAAAAGAACCACAGTCAAATTCAAACTGCATAACTGGGGCAGAAAGAACTAACATCATCAATATTCTAAAGAAACTTTTTCCCCTCGAATTACGGAGTGGATTCTTCCCACGTTATGGCTATTAATATGGGCGAATGGACACTTTTTCTGACGTTCCTCCCTCCCATCTCGACGTTGGTTAAGGGATATCCAGTGTGCGGGAATCTTTTATATTCGCCAGTCGTTTCGTTGACCTTAACACTTTATCTGTTCGGATATCAGGAGAGAGTTACCTTCGTCCGAAAGATTTTATTTTTTTCTTAAAATATTTTTCGTCTTTAAAAGAACGCATTGTCTTTTCTGAGAAATTTTTATGAAACGATTCAAGAGGTAGGTGGAGATAATATTTTATTTTTCACTTTCCACATCTTTTTACTCTCATGAGTAAACCGTTCTTTGTCTTGCAACCTGTCTTTGTAACTTTTTTCACCTCACAGAACTGAACATTAAAATATGAGTATATACCTATAAATACTGACCGAAAGTCAAATAAAAAGAAAGTGCTTGGTAATAAAATGAGCCTGGTGGGTTGCAACCACCATAAAGAAGGGCAATTGGTTTAGCAACCTCACAACAACAAAAAAAATAACGCTGGAAACCGGAAGACTAATGTCTTCAGGAGCTACTAACACAAAGGAGAAAAAGGTGAATTCTCAAAACAATATTTGCCTTGTGGCTTAGTATTGATGATTCTATCTCGCCAGAAGCATGATATAATCCAACTACTGGGAGACGCGGAGCGATTATATCACAGTACATAAAGTCGTTCTATTTCCCCGCTGATCTAAGCAGGCAGTTAGGGAACGGCAGAAAGTCGAAGCCCTGTACTAGCAACTTCGTACCGACATTCTGGATATAGATAAAGATTTATTATATATATAATGTTATATAATATGTGTGTGTGTGTGTGTGTGTGTGTGTGTGTATGTATGTGTGCTATATATATATATATATATATATATATATATATATATATATATACATATATATATATATATATTATATATTTATATATTATATTATATATATATATTATATATACATATATATATAATATATATAATATATATAATAATATATATATATAGGTATAATATTATATATATAATATATGTATATATATAATATATATATATATATATATATATATATATATATATATATATACATACCACATATATATATACACTTATCTTCCCACCTGAAACCTAAGACACACACACACACACAAACACACACCACAGTTTGGGGGACGAACCACACCAGCCCAAATGTGGGTGAGGCGAAGGAGGAGTCCCGAAAGCATCACGTGCCACCAATTCAAATCCTCCTCGAGAGCCGGAAACGCAAAATGATTTCCGCGTGACTATGCTACCAATGCCAGACATTCGGGGTTTGGCATTTCGCTCGAGGCGTGAAAAATTCATTATATACTATATATATGTGTATATGTATTATTCAATAATTTCGTCCTCCCATAAAGGTATGCTAAACACCCCCAAGGAGCCCCTAATTAGACGTTTCTTCGAATTCGGAGAAAGGCAGGAGCCTTCAAATGAAGGGAAGGGTTAATAGCGTATTGCCTGTAGCCAAAATACCTCTGAGTAGCTCATAATGAGAGAGAGAGAGAGAGAGAGAGAGAGAGAGAGAGAGAGAGAGCTCTTACTGTCTAATTGCATAAGATCATTATGTAATAAAAATAAGTCACCTGCTATTTCCAAGCGCTAAACATAACTTGTTATTTTTGGAGCAAATTTAGCACTTTAATCGTTCTCGTGACAAATCATATTTAACAAAATTCTTAACACTTTCAATATTCCAGAATGAACCTATGCAAATACATTGAAGTATCCAAAAACTATAGAAAGACAGCAGCGTCAGTAGACATTCTGTCACACATATGCAGTGCGTGTTATATACTGTATTTTGTTTTGTATTGAGGCAAAAAAAAAAAAATGGAAATCGTGATAAATATCGAAAACGACAGACTGTTAAAATATTCACGATAAGAGACTGGATTAAGCTTTGTTTAATGTCCACGATGTAAAATCCTTTCCCACTACAATGGTCCGGAAATATCCGGGATGAATTTCCCCGCAAGAATTTGTTATGATCTGAGACGAATCTCCTTTAAGGTGCACGATGACGAGATGAATGGAAAATATGTTGTATGAGTAATTTGAAAGTATGAGATGCCAAAGTTTTCAGGAACAGAGCTTCAACTGTTCAACAAAATATAGAGGGAAGCGATAAAGAAAGAAGTGAAATAATAATTATAGTAAATAAAAACCGATAAGCTCAAAGAGACAAAAAATGGATTGGTTCTACCTAAAGAGGAATCGATAGACCGACCTTTTAAACGATAGGCTATAATAATTTGACTGAAAAAAAAATAAAGACTCATCATCTGTGAAACACTCTATAGCTAAGAAGAATGAAAAGGAACGACAAGACAGAGGTCACAAAGGCCTGGACTGACTGCTGACTGACTGACTGGGAGAGAGCTAGGGCTGTCTGGTACTGCAACTCTTTGGTCATTAAAACAGATCAGCAGGTAAAGAATGCACTTCATAATTATTATTTCTATACGATAATACTGATGTTCGTCATTCAAACCCAAATCTCATAATTAGCGGCGAAAATAATGTGAGACTTACTGACTATACTCGGGCTTTAGATAGTTACGCTATATGTAAGTTTTAGGTAAATAAAAGGATATCTGGGTGTACATTTGCAACTGAAAAGTTTTAATAATTTACTGTATGCGAATTACACCGTTAATATTCGAAATAGGATATTATTATAATTGTTGAATGTAAGCTGAATGTAACTATCTAAAGCCCGGGACGCAGTGTTACCATACGCAAACACCACAGGCGAGTGGACAGATGGAAAAAAACCGAGTATGGTAATAATGCAATTCCAACGACATCTCGCTCGACCTACTTTCGAGATACCCTGTGTCGTGAATATCTCGCTGGAGAAAATATGAGCGTTGAGGTTTCTTAGCTAGAGGAACCTTTCAAGTAGAACGATACCTACACTTGTATTAAGGATGAGCGCTGGCCACCAAACAGTTTTACTGCGTCTGCCTCACACGTATCTCATAGGGTAAGTTACTCTTGAGGTCAAAAAGCAAACAATACTATTCTAATAAAGCGTATTTACCAGAGTAAGGCTCCATGAGACAACCTTTACACAGAATATCTTAACAGAGAGAAATAAAATTCGTAGCTGGACTTTAAAACAAAAGTTTTTTGCTACATACGATTATTGTTCAAAGTGCCATTGCCAAAGGCGTCTCTTTTCCAAATAGCTCTATGGAATAACGAGAACTAACACTTCATAGGCGATCCCGTGCTTCGTAACAGTGACAACCAAACAAAACTCCCACATCCCTGGAGCAAACAAGGCCACTCCAACGGCAAAATCAAGACAACGTTTTCATAAACAGCACTGCGAGTCATTTCATTAAAACTGCGTCCAAAATATCCCCATTAATATATCGTGGCACTAATTTCGGCAGGGCATTTCGTGAACTAATATAATAACCATGCAAACTCATATCTCATTTCTACTGCAGGTTCCCACATTACCTATGATGTTCCGGTATGAAGAACGCAGTTGATATTTTTTTAATAACGGTAGAGAGTATAATGAGTGATGTGATGCAGCTGTGTTTCATGCACGGCGGAGAGTGCCTATTTAAAATACACATTAAATATAAGGTTATGTCAGTGCCTATTTATATAAAATCATATCAATTTTTTCTCCGCCTACATAAAAATGTAAGCACATGAAATTACTTCCTTGCTTATTCACAAAGAAGAAGAAGAAGAAGAAAGAAGAAGAAGAAGAGGAGAGAAAGAAGGAAAACAGAAAATAAGACGAGTCTGAATGTAGTAACTGGTGACATACAAATAAGGAAGCCTGAAAAACTGGGAGACCTATTCTATTTAACGCTCAATGCTGTGATGGTTCAAATCACGCCAACACGAATTCGCTGGAAGAGGAGAACCCTTTCCATTTCAGTATACTCGGCTACCTCTGTCTTGTAACTGATTTTCACTCCTCTCTGTTACCAAGCTTTGCAGTTTTCTTACTGCTGTTTTTTTTTCACGAAAATGAAACCGTTTTCCTTCAAGAAAGGTTTATGGCTTCCATCCTTCTTTCCTTGA
>NC_061101.1:32903730-32938730 GCF_015104395.2 Macrobrachium nipponense
TAGATAAATGTACAGTCCATTAAATATGAAACTAAAGTCTTTAGTTTTAAAAATAATTCTGAATGTGTGTCAATATTCGTATAGAATTACTAAGTTATTCGCTACGGCAGACAATTACAAAATGGAAAGTATAATGTTCTACAGCTCTTGGGTTAGACAAAAGAGAGCTTTTTTTTTTTTTTTTTTTTTTTTTTTTTTTTTTAGGCAATGCTCCCTGGAATACAACTGAACCTTGGATACGAAGTTTAATGGAAGTTCTTGAAGTCGACCAACGAATTAAGACTACATAATAAGCTCCCAGATTAAACTAAGCACCCCTTTCATGGTGAGAAGCCAAAATCCGGAAATTGTTTGCACACTTTCACCATTGAGAGAGAGAGAGAGAGAGAGAGAAGAGAAGAGAGCAGCAGAGGATTGACGAGCGAGAAGTAGACAGGGAAGAGAATACATCAATATATATACCGTATTACAAGGAGTACATATATATTTACATATATATATATAAATATATATACGATTATATATAATTATATATATATAAGCTATATTATATATATATAACACAAGAATGGACCACTCCAACATGAATATTTATGTGGAACGGAGAGCAATCAGCTGTTGGTGCGAAAATCAGATCAAGAGTATTTGATGAAGAAAAAATATATATAAACGTCATTTTAGGATAAAAGAACGACATCAAATTAGAATCTGGTTAGAGCAACATGTGCAGTTGATAAATTGAAGGCTGCACAGCGAGGGCCGGGTCACAAAGCGGAACCAACACAAAAATGCGGTAAAAATGATCCGATATGAAAAAGCCTGTCACTGCAATATCAACAACTGGAAAAGGCAAATACTGGACTCATAGAGAAGAGTCAATAAAATCAAGTGTTAACATGTGCGTCTGACTCACTGCGAAACAGTAATATACGTGTAAAGCAATTCCTTAAAATACATACACACTCATAGCGAACATGGGGTCATAAAAACAAGTGATGCAGGTAACGTTAATGAACAAAAGATCCACCTGACCCACTTCGCTGCCGCGTGAGACTCCTCTGACATATTCCTAATGATAATTATGAACTTCTATTGTGGCCTTAGTCTAAGCCCTATGGACACGGTTTGAACCAATTTGAATCTGTACTACATGGGTATGCTTGCCGACTAATTTGATAGACTTTAGCTCTTTAAACCTTCTACCGATGCAAGACTTTGGACCATTGTTGTGGTCCCATCCCGGTGCCTACGATTTCATCACACTGAATCTACATCACAAAAAAAATGAGTTTTGCTATTTCTGGCCCAGTACTAACGAGGTCATTAAAATATATATGGGTGCCTGATACGTCAAAATTAATTCATGACTGTAAAACATTCTTAGGTAATTGAAATCTGATCAAAAGCTGACAAATCCAAAAAGATTTATTTCTAATACTAAATACATAAAATAGAATTTAAAAAAATCTGAACGAATTTTCAGCAATAATAGATTAAAAAAATAATGGCAATTTTCCATACTTCTACTCTGAAGATAAGACGCACACATCCCAGCTTTGAGACAAATCAACGAACTCAGGCAGGAGGGTTAAGAGAAAAACTATACTCATAAACCAAATTAGATACTATTATTCACATCACGTGTCATAAACAATCAATAGCTCCTCCGAAGTGAATAAGGCAATCATAAAAAAGGAAAGGTTAATATTTTCAGAGTGGTGTTTCCAAATTATTATGAGCAGCGTGGAGCTAAAAATAATCCTTGAAAGGAAATATAGAAAGCTAAAACAAACAGGACATTAAAGCGTGACATTATTACCAAAATGTTCACTTCATATATCCCCTGGATAATAATCTTTTTAAAGCTAAATAAATAAAAAATCCGTGGGAAAAAATTGCACGAAAGCTTAAAAACATAACTTTCACAAAAATCTCTTTTCATATTTTCACCGAATCCTGACCTATGTAATCGGGATGGTATGCCATTGAAGCATTCTGTAAGAGCGTCTCAACAGACATCGAAAACAAAAACCACTTAGATCGAAGAATATATAGCTTTCCATACAGCGATATCCACTTGAGGAATATAAATTCTTTAAATATAACCACCTATGGCTATAAACGTACATCTTCTGGACAGCCATTCCCCCATTCTGATGGTCAAGGGAAACTTGGGAAATTCTTTTATGTATTTGTCGACTTCCATTATGATCAACTCTCTATAGCAAAGACAAGGAGAAACGCGTAGTGTATTTATGCAATTTTAGTCATCTCAGCCAATTGCCGAATCGATAATATACATAAACGTACAAATTCCTTGCCCAGTGTCAGAAGGAAAAAAGGAAGAGTATCATCAATCCGTCAATCTCCCAGGTAATCTAGACATCCCGGCCAATATTTTCCCCGTCCCGTATCCTTCAGGATGGAATTGATGGCAGGAGATGAATAAACTATTAGCTGGCGGGAGGAAAGTAAAATAAAAAATTGCGGTAGGAAGAGAGAGAGAGAGAGAGAGAGAGAGAGAGAGAGAGAGAGAGAGAGAGAGAGAGAGAGAGAATGTTTATGAAATGGTAAACTGTCCCCAAATTAAAGAAAACAACGTTCATCCAAGCAACATAGAATATTTCCCCGACAAGATATGAATGTAAAAGGTAAAACCGCCCAAGTGGAATGAGGCCCTGACCACTTATTACATCACAAAATATATAAAACCCAGGTAGTCTTGCTCAACAAATGTTTCGGCCCCTCCCAGTACCATATTAGCAATTTAACCAAAGGTTTACTCACAAACCAAGGAATTTGGTGAAATGTAGAAATTGCGTGAAGGAGGTTTGTTCGTGTATACACTAAAATGGCATTTTTCAATGGGAAAAAAATAAGTCATTTGTTTTTTCTCGGATTAAGCTTTGAAATTAACCGCTAAGTAATAGGGATTTTTAATTTCATGATAATGAAAGGATACGAAACCTATTTTATTTTATAAGAATATATTATGCTTCCCTACAAAATTTTGACCTCAATTTTCCTGTTGAAAATGTACGCTTGTGACACCACCTTTAGAACTGAAGGGGATACCAGTTTGGGAGGTAGAGACACGTTCGTAATACTGTAATAACTACTAGCAGCCACATCAACTTTGAAACAACCTGATGTCGTTAATGCAAGAGAGACAAATGAAACGAAACATAGTCCAAAATGAGTTAACATTTCGATTCCCTTAACTTGCACCGCAAAAAAAGAAAGAAAAAAAAAGTTCTTACACAGTATACTACTGATTGAAAATTGAGTTGGCGTATTTACGTAGGCATATACAGCAGTCAGTGACCGACTCATCGTAACAACTAAAAAGCAACAAGAATAAAAGAAATACAACAGTACACCGCGAGCCTTGACTTTGGGGAGTTCAACGGAGGATTATTCCGTCCCTAACCTTTCCTTACACTGGTTTAAGCCTAAGGCACTTGATGGAAGCCAGGACAAATCTCTCATTCTTCCCCAGAGGTACTCGTAAAACACTTACAATTCAGTCCACTTACTCTCTTCCAGTTTATACATATAACCGCGAGCGGCCGCTGCTCTATGTGAAGTGTTTATATATATATATATATATATATATATATATATATATATCTATATATATATATATATAAGATATATATATATATATGTATATATTATGAGTGTGTGTGTGTGTATATATATTACAGAATAGAACATAACCTTTAGGCCAAAGACTAAGCGCTGGGACCTGTGAGGTCATTCAGCGTTGAAATAGAAACCGACAGTAAAAAGTTTTGAAAGGTGTAACAGGAGGAATACCTCGTAGATAGACCATGAATCAAGTGTTAGGAGAGGGTGTAAAGTAAAATGGAAGAACGAGAATATGAACGGAGGTACAGAAAAAGGAATGAAAGGGGTTGCAGCTTGGGGACGAAGTGACGCTGCAAAGAACCTTAAGTAATGCCTACAGTGCATCGCATGAGGTGCCCTGAAGACACTACCCCCTAAGGGATATATCTATCTATCTATATATATATATATATACACATGAATATGTTATATATAAGTCCCCCACTCTCTCCTCCTCCTCTCTTTTTCTGTATCTCATCTCCAAACGGAACTTCCATAATGTCTATTATGGAATCACATCTATATCCTGCCACCTGACTCATAATATTCGTCTACACGCTTCATTCTCAAACGGCCTAAATCTTTCCAACAAAGTACACCTCCATACAATGCTTACGTCTTAGCAAGCTATACAGATCATGCGTAGACTGACAACGGTCAATCTTACTTTTGTTTGTAATATCAGCCATATGATTTCTACTCTTGTTCATACTGGCCATATTTTGTATACAGTCTTCAGCCTTATACTAAATTCCTACGCAAGAGAACATTACTGTCTAGCATTCTTCCAAGATATTGAAAGACTCAACTCCACAGATTCATCTGGTGTTATTTCATATTTTTGTGCTTCCTATGTCCTCATTATGTTTGTTTATAAAAACAAAACATTTACCAAGTTCCATATTTAGATGTATAATGCAATATGTTAAGCAAATTTTCGTATGTCATGCGGCGTTTTGCTGGTTAAATAATAATAATAACCTGCAAATTCTAAGTTTGTCCAATCTATAATCTCTTCCATCTCGAACCAATAGTTTTCTATTTATAAAGGTATAGAACAAAGACAAAACAGGAAAGGTGATGCAACATTCCTCCTGCTACCGCGCTAATTACAGCAAATTCCTTCTACAAGACAGTCAACATTCAGTTTATGTATATAGTTTCAATTAATTTATATTTATATAATTCACAGTTACGTAACGCCATTCAAAATATTAGTTGATGGATGGTATGAAATGCCTTTTCGTAATCTACAAAAGCCATCAGTAGGGATCTTAAAATTCCATAAAATGCTACACCATCATTCCTTAACATAACATCAGACCTGAACAATCTGCCTTTTCTAAAATCAGCAAGGAGCATTTTATTAAAAACTTTCTCCTGCTTACTTTGACTGGGATTACTAGATATTTTCAATAGACCATAATTACCACATTCTAACGTCGCCTTACTTTTAAATCTTCGGTATGACGTCCAACTCCCACTCATCAGGCTCTCTTTACCCTCTTTCTATAGTTTGTGCAAACAATCTAGACGTCAGTTGTCTTTCACTCTCTAACTTCAATCATTTCAGTAGTCATTCCCTTCAAATCATTTCAGCAGTCATTCCATCACAATCCGATACCCTTTCCATCTCCTAGAGGTTCATCCATTCAAAATCCGCCAATTCATTCCATTTCAAAATCCGTGAATTCATGCCCTAGATATCCATTGTGTTCTTTAGACTTCTGGTATCTCAACAAATTATCCCATCTTTTCTTCATACCTTCAGAATCAAAATCAAAAATTCCTGTTCCTCCCAGAGGTAGCTTTCTTCTTTCGTTCGTCTTTGATGTCATTTCTTTATTCAATTATTCCATTCATTCATCCTTATGACAGGTTATCTCTTCTTTTCTTTTCTCAACCAAAGGGATATTTCGTTATCACTCAGGGCAACTCGAACAAAAGTGCCAGCAATCTGCAATCTTTTTTATCAGAAAATTCTCACTTCTTGCATCTTCATTAACATCACTACGCCCAGAAATCCTTCCACTAAGACTGTTTTGCCTTAATCCATAACTGTATCCCAAGGTTACTTGTCTTGTACCCTAAGATATGGCAACTAATAGGTAAATAATCGAGCTAATAATAATTAACCAATATTAAACAAAAATAAACGTCTTGGACGAGAAAAGGAGGAGGGCTGGCGTACCCTGAGGTTGCAAAGAAATCTGTCACTACTCATTCATCAAAACACACGACAAGGTTAAAAGTGAAATTCTTCGTGATTTGATCTCTATGAGTCTGTAATGACATCCCACGAGATGAGAGGAAACACAAAGGAAAAAGAAATCTGCAAAAAGAAGGGACATCTTCGGGAGATTCGAGAGAAACAAAGATTATTTGTTAATTGGATCTCCAGAGGGAAAAGGGTGTCCCACAAGGATTTTTTATCGGAATCATGAAAGACGAACTTTGCGATCAAATTCAGGCGTTGGAATAACGTCAGTTAGGTGGGGGCCATAGACTGTACGGAGGTTGGGTATGTAAGTAGAGCTATACACACGCCCTTACAATCACGGGCGACCGAAGCATATTTTTCTAAGTGAGACAAAACTTAATACATACATGAATAGTTTCTGGTAATCAAGCAGGACAAACTTTACTTTGAACAGGTTAATTCTAAATAACAAAAAGAATCAGGGCCTGCATTTCGTTAATGATAAAGTAATAATATATATATATATATAATATATATATACTATATATATATATATATATATATATATATATATATATATATATATATATATATATTGCAGGGGAAACGCCAATAACTTAGGGAAGCAAGATGCGATAAAAAGAAAGAAAAATAAAAAAAATTTACATTAACTTTTTATTTAAGGGTAGATCCCATAACGTCCAACTAAATAAAAAAAAAAACCTCTTGAAAGAATAAACGCAGTTTATACTGCATACAAATATCATACAAAACATAATAAGGATACCTTAAATTTCATTAAACTTTTATCGTTTAACCACCGTTCTCTCTCTCTCTTTCTCTCTCTCTCTCTATCTCTCTCTCTCTCTCTCTCTCTGTCCTCCCGCCGCTCCCGCCTGGGTATATTTTCCATAAGATTTTTTTTTTTTTGCATTATACTATCTATCTCTCTATCTATCTATCTATCTATATATACTATATATATTTTTTCCCAAAAAATTTAAGGGGGAGAGGCAAGTAACCCCCATGCCCCTACGTGCGGGCGCCCTTGCTTAGAATAAAGAGCAATATTCAAACCATTTAAACGAATACATGATTAAGATGCACATGTTTACGAATAAAAACTAAGTCTTAGTTAATACATGACCAAAGAAGTATTCTTCTGTTTTATATTGCGCATAATATCACACATTTCTCTTCTAAAGATACATACACTACATTATACTCGTCTGATCTGAAACGAAATACGAACAAGCAGGCATCTTGACACAACTCTTAAAAAACTATTTCAGTAATTTGTTGACTGCGGATCCGTTACATGTACTTTCTCGCATGAGGTCAGAGAGCGAAACTACTCTCCCATTCATTAAGTTTTACACAGCTTGGAATCCAGTTATCCATGGTGATAGTATCGTCGTATATATTATTGCTATTTCTGGTACTTGCATCAAAAGGGTGAAACTACAGCGGCAGTTGCTGTTCTTGCTACTACTACTACTACTACTACTACTGATTGCCCTAATGTGATTAATTGAAGTATTCTGCTGTCGTTATGATCAGCAACAAATTCCCTATCGTATAAAGTTCATCTACATATCTACATCCTTGTAATTCTTAGCCACCTTCCCAACACTCACTCTAATACAAAGAATAAACTATTCTTTTCATCCACTCCTTCAGAACCTTATCCTCTTCCATGCATACCTTACACAATCTGGTCAGCCACTCAATTACACTTTCAAACTGCACTACAGCATCTTAAGTGTATTCTCTATGTTTTAACCTCTCAAGTGCTGAGTTAATGTTCTCTTCATTAATTTCTACACCCACTTACAAACTTTCACTAAACTCTTCCACTCTTGTGTCATTCAGTCAGCTCTGTCTCTTTTCTACCTTGCACTTTTAACAAAGCCTCAAAATACTCACTCCATTAACCAAGGATTGCATTCACCATTCACCCCACACAGCATTGCTCCGTTCTCATTTTGCATTCTGAAACCCTCTGCTCACTGAACTTTCTCGCTGGTTTTACTTCCTTGCAGATCAAACTTAGTTTTCCTTGAATTCTTGCTCCCCTTCTCATTTGCACATTTTCCCTTCCGTCTTGCAATTCACCAGAAATATTTATTTTCTACCATACTTTCCAGTTCCTCTTCCCATCACTCACTTCCCTCCACACACACACACACACACACACACACACAGACACTGCTGAATCCAAGACTCCATCCCGGAATTTTACAGTCTTCATATTCTCAGCCGAATTAGTGTCTTTAATCATAACCCATTTTTACGTTACTTGTTTTGTTGCCATTATCATTATTTCCATCTATTGAAACTTTCGCTTCAATCATTTAATAAGTCGACATTATATCACCAAGCACTTCTATATTCACCATTACATCGATCAACCTGCTTTTCCATATACTCTGAACAAATAAAATTTTAATAAATTCCCTCTTGCACTGCATTCATGCAGGCATGTTTCTTTTATCACTACATATATATATATATATATATATATATATATATATATATATATATATATATATATATATATATATATATAAATCATTACAATATACATTTAAGAATCTTCGAAACCAGTAACCCCACGATAATACCAAGAGAGATTCTCAATACAGGTGATGAGAAGCGACTGCATTTCTTCCACCGTTCATGATTTCATTTAAAAGCATTTAGCTTTTCAACGTTTCCCCTTACATAAACTATTCATAATCATTTTCACGTAAGCATATACACACCGGTTATTACTGGTCATATTTTGAATTAAATTATGGAACTGTTACGGGTCTGGAGAGAAGTAGGTTGGCTCCTCTATTCCTGTGAAAAAGAAAACTCCGGAAATTTCCCTCGCTGTTCCGTTCGCCTCATTGGCCGAGAGCCCTCGCGTCTCTAGCCCGGTTGCTTTCCAAATGAATAAGTTAATTAAAGGAATTCAGCTTTGATCCCCGATCTCCCCTCGCTCGCTCGCTCCCTGACAACAATCATTCGACCGCATAGCTCTACGATGAGCCGTCCACTATTAAAATCATTCGAGGGTTTCAATCCTCCGTGGTTAATAAAAAGTCTTGTTCTCTGGTATGTACTATACTGCATACCACTAAGAGACAGCCAAGGGGAATTCAACTTAAGCTCATATTAACACTCGCCACCCTGAAAAGAATAATACAGTACCTGCACAGGAACTTATATATAAATATTATAAAGGCATCTGAATTGAGATAATCCCGCACTTTCAATTAACATTTATGAAGTAGGTGAAATTACAGCACATAGCGCACTAAAATTTTTAAATGATACTTAAAACTAAATTGAACTGAATGTAGAATTTAGGCCAAAGGCCAAGTAATGGGACCCATGAGGTCATTCAGCGCTAAAATGGAAATTGACAGCAAAAGATTTGAAAGATGTAACAGAGGCAAACCTTCCCAGTTGCACTATGAATCGAGTGTTAGGAGAGGGTGGAAAGTAAGATGGAAGAGAATATGAGAGGAGGTACAGTAAAAGGAACAAAAGGGGTAGCAGCTAGGGGTCGAAGGCACGCTGCAAAGAACCTCAAGTAATGCCTATAGTGCACCGCATGAGATGCACTGACGGCACTAGCCCCCAACGGGGTAAAAGGATACTTCAAGATGCTACAATAAAGAAGGAAAGCCCCATTTCAAGTTTTACTCTTTAGTGTGCTGTAAACTATTCCTTGCTTAGTGTTGTCGCTCTAATGATGGGAAAGATGGTTCCCCAAAACCTTGGCAGAAATTCCTGCTTTCAATCGCCTTCAATGAAAATCTGCGACTTTGTAGTACTATAAATATTCATCTGATGTCTCCATTTCTCTTTTTTTTTATTTAACATTCTTGTTTTGTTTTAATTTTACCTGACTTCCATTGCTAATAAACCCCTAATTTTTGTACGTCCTGCATTTGCTTCTCTAATAACCAGTGCCTCTCGATTTTTCAACTACAGTATCAAACTCTTGGTATGATTTACAAATGTGTCATTCCCACCATTTTATGTTGGGACTGGGGTGGGACCTATGAGGTTATTCAGCGTTGCCAGGGAAATTGAGGGTCGAAATGTTTTAAAGGTGCAACAAGTGGAAAACCTCGCATTTGCACTAAACAGGGCGTGGAATGTAAGATGGAGGAATGGGAACAGGAACGGAGATACAGTAAAAGGAATGAAAGGAGCCGAAGGGACGCCACAAAGAACCTTGAGTAATATCTACAACGCACCGCATGAGGCGCACTGGTAGCACTAACCCCTAGTGGAAATTTTCTTGACCACTTGTTATTCGTTGCGATTCATTTATGACCGAACATATGAATGATGCTTGTTATTTATTCCTTTGTTATTCGGTGCTGCTTTTGTCATCTAATTTATTCAACTGTGCATAATTATTGTGGCGTCTTCATTAATGTTTTTACCGTCTCGACAAATGTAATACATTAAATGTGTGGATTTGGTTATCTCCTTTGTTTTCTTCATTCGCTCACTATTTGTAATTTCCCAAAATAACAAGGTTAACAAAGAGACTAATGTTATAAGCTGTACATATTAATGGAACAATATTATAATGTGCAAACATTTTTCATTCATCACTTTACCACAATAGTGTCAGATGACTGCAAGTTAAAACAGAGCGTTATCTATTTTCACCACTTAAAAGTTCATCATAAATTTGGGATCCTCTTTCCCAGCCTCTGAAATAATACCGCAACTCATGGAGCTCTGTCCGGGATCTTTTTGAAAACTTTTTCCATAAATTTTGTATTGTGTTGACAAGTAATTTAGCGCAATCCGACCATTTAGAATTCTGACAAATGTTCATATAGACAAGTGTATTCACTCTCAGATTATATCTTTCCTTGAAGAAAAATAAATTAATTAAAAAAAACGTCTATTTAGACTAACAGGACCTTTAAACTTTTCTGACATCACGGAAGCTTTTAAAAGTATACTAAACAAACTTCTGTTGGTTACTTGTTATCTAATACAATGGTTATGATTGGAATACTACGGTTATGCATTAAGATTTCGCATCAAAAGTCAACCTTGGCCAAAATCACAAATTAAGCAGTTTTTCAAGCAGGTTAGTTAATAATGGAGCATTATCTGAAGAGGTACTTGACTTAGGTAATGAGAAAGCTCGCTTTCAGAAATTTAAAGAATTGCAATATGTTCGTTAGAAGAGAGAGACCTTACCTTACCTTACAGAACTTACATCTTGTTCGGGTTGCCCTAGGTCCCTAAGTGTGAGGCACCTCTAACGAGAGAGAGAGAGAGAGAGAGAGGATTGGTTAACAAGAGAAGGAAGTGAAAGGCAGGACAGGTTGGAGAGAGAGAGAGAGAGAGAGAGAGAGAGAGAGAGAGAGAGAGAGAGAGAGAGAGAGAGAGAGAGGATTGGTTAACAAAAAAGAAAGTGAAAGGCAAGGACAGGTTGGAGAGAGAGAGAGAGAGACGAAGAGTAGAGAGAGAGAGAGAGAGGAGAGAGAGAGAGAGAGAGAGAGAGAGGATTGGTTAACAAGAGAAGAAAGTGAAAGGCAGGACAGGTTGGAGAGAGAGAGAGAGAGAGAGAGAGAGCGAGAGAGAGAGAGAAGAGACGACGAGAGAGAGAGGAATTGGTTCAAACAAGAGAAGAAAGTGAAAAGGCAGGACAGGTTGGAGAGAGAGAAGAGAGAGAGAGAGAGAAGATGAGAGAGAGAGAGAGAGAGAAGAGAGAGAGGAGGATTGGTTAACAACGAAGAACAAAGTGAAAGGCAGGACAGGTTGGAGAGAGAGAGAGAGAGAGAGAGAGAAGAAGAGAGAGAGAGGAGAGAGAGAGAGAGAGAGAGAGGAGGTTGGTTAACAAGAGAAGAAAGTGAAAGCCAAAGGCAGGACAGGTTGGAGAGAGAGAGAGAGAGAGAGAGAGAGAGAGAGAGAGAGAGAGAGAGAGAGAGAGAGAGGATTGGTTAACAAGAGAAGAAAGTGAAAGGCAGGACAGGTTGGAGAGAGAGAGAGAGAGAGGAGACGAGAGAGAGAGAGAGAGAGAGAAGAGAGAGGATTGGTTAACAAGAAGAAGAAAGTGAAAGGCAGGCAGGTGGAAAGGAGGACAGAGGAGAGAGAGAGAAGGAGAGAGAAGAGAGAGAGAGGAGAGAGAGAGAGAGAGATGGAGGTATTGGTAACAAAGAAAAGAAAACGTGAAAGGCAGGCCCACAGGTTTGATGGTAAGGAGAGAGAGAGGAGTTATAGAGAGAGAGAGATGAGAGAGAGAGAGAGGAGAGTAGAGAGAGGATTGGTTAACAAGAAAGAAAGTGAAAGGTTCAGTGACAGGTTGGAGAGAGAGAGAGAGAGAGAGACAGGATGAGAAGAGAGGGAGGAGAGAGAGAGAGAGCGAGGAATTGGTTAAACAAGACAAAAAAGAAAGTGAAAGGCAGACAGGAAGGGAGAGAGAGAGATGAGAGAGAGAGAAACAGAAATAGATTGACGACGAGAGAGAGCGAGAAAGAGAGAGAGAGAGAGAGAGAGAGGATGGTAGCGAAGAAGAGTGGATTTGCAAAGGAAACAAAGGTTTGAAAGCATTTGGAACAGGGTTGAATGAAGAGAAAACGCTGGATAAGAGAAGTCAGCTAAGGAAGGACGCGATTTATGCTCAGAATAAAGATATTAATAACCAGATTCGTATAAGTGAGCCTAGTTCCAATGTGCCAAAGTTCTCAGAGACGATCCAAAGTTTTGTTCTAAGTTTTGATGAAAGTGAGCCAAGCATAGTTTTTGCACTTTTAAAAATTAATAGACAGTTTATAACGGCCTACGCAAGTATTGGGACTTATTCATACGGGTTTAAAAGGTAACTGTAGACGTGCCTTTTTAGCCTTATGCTAATCTACCCCATTAACGTTGTACGTTCGAACTGAGGGTTACAGTGAACATTAAATTTTAACTAGAGGGTCTCCAGCCCGTTGGTTGCAATTTGAACAGAACAATCAGTTTTAACCATCTAGTAAAAGATCATTGTTTGTTTGTTTGTATGGTGTTTTTACGTTGCATGGAACCAGTGGTTATTCAGCAACGCCACCAACGGGTTTAGGTGACCTCCGAACCACGTCGAGAGTGAACTTCCATCACCAGAAATACACATCTCCGTAATGATGAACACTGTGACTATTCTAAACCTTTAGCTCTTGGTCAAAGTGGCAAAACCACTACATTCCTTACCTTAGAGTTGAATAGGTCCTGCTTGTCGGTTGTCTCTGGAAAGAAATTTGTCACAATAATAATTATAAGAATAATAAGTAGTAGCAGTAATGAAAATCATAATATGCGTCTCGTTAAAAATTGTCTACACAGGCTAATTTCCACTCTTAATATTTTTCTATTTACCTATGCCGGTGACAGAAAACGGAAAGTGATCACGTAAAAAGAACACTTCTAATTATTGAGAATTATAAATGTAATTTCTTATCTCCTTCTAATGGCGAATTTATTCACGACAAACCTTCATTGGAGTAAGTCTCATGCCATTTATTATTACATTTTTTATTAGTGAAGGAGGCCTTTTTACGGGTCCCCAATTTCTTCAGACGAAGGGACCAGGAGCCTTTGAAAGTTAAAGAATAGCAAGTTATTGTGTAAATTTACTTTAAAATTTTCTACACAAGATGGATTTTTTCCTAAAGTTACCATTATTATTATTAGTTATTATTATTCTTATTATTAGTTATTATTATTATCATTATTATTATTATTCTTATTATTATTATTATTATTATTATTCATTATTAGGATTATTATTATATTATTATTATTATTAATTAAAAAAATCCTCATAGTAGCACGAGTCTTCAAATGGAGAAACAAATCCACAGTTATGTAAAGGTACATATATTTTTTTTCAGTTTTTCTTTAAAAAACAGCAAAGATAGCTTTCGGGAAAATATAGTACATTTACATAACTTGGGATTTGTTTCTCATTATATTATTATTATTATTATTATTATTCATTATTATTATTATTATTATTATTTATTATTATATATTATTATTATTATTATTATTATTATTATTATTATTATTATTATTATTATAAAAGCTGTCAGAATAAAATACCTTCGATTACTTTAAAAGTAAAAAAGCAAGAACAATAACATAAAATGAAATTAAGGACGGGGACATTTATTAACTCTTAAAGATGGCGGTTAGGAGTATATCCTTAGTAGCCTGGACATGATCCACAAATTAGAACTTACTGGAAACCGGGTTTCATTTGGGTGCGGTTAGAAAAGCTAATATGGATGCTCTTTCCGCAGTTGACTTGCGCCTTCTTTCTCTAAACAAAAACATTTGCAGTAGTATCTTAAATGTACACAAGCATACTGTCACGTGAGGATTTAATTTTCTTGAGATGAATGCACCTTGCAATTAATCAGTATTTAAAGCACACAATACAGGACTCCCTAAAAATAGAAAAAACACCGACGTGCCATCTATCAAAAAGCTAACACCCATTGCTGAAAAAATAACAGTCTGAGGAGGTAACAAATGGGAATGAACGGGTTAACATTTGAGTTTATTTTTCACTGTTTCTTTCCGAAAAGTCACATATTTTTCCACCCATTCCCACATCCACTCCCATCATCGCTAAGTTTTGGAATCCCAACTTACCGCCGTCATCCAGCCCCATAACATTCCGCCTTTTAAATACGGGATCTACCGCATCTTGCTTCTAAGAGCTTATACAAACAAATATGTTCATCCATCCACATACTTTTTCCTCTAAAAAAAAGATAAATGCACTTCGTTACATTAACTCTACCAAAACAAAACTTTTCAAATTTATTAAGAAACAATTCGTTTCTGTAAAGTGGAATAATAAGACACCCTTATAAAAAAAACCAAGGAAAACAATTATCTGGTAATCATCTTCCTATGCGCTCGAAAAGGAAAAAACGTTACTGTGTTATATTAAAAAAGGTGCAAATATACATTAGTGGCTGCAAGAACATCTGGGTCCGGTCTGGTCCTCGTAAAATAATCCTTTACTTATTAATTTCTGTTTTTACAAATGGTATTAAAAATTGTCGATGTTGACTAAGTGTAAATAATAAAACTTATTTCCTTTGATAAGCTGTGTTATCTTCTCCCTCTGGGGGCACTGGTAAAATTCTGAAACTTTTTCAACTCGCCAGCAAAGAAAGCAGGAGTGTAAATTGAGTAACTTCTTCCAGGATCTTTTATATCGTTCATAACAAAACCTTCAGCCTACACCTTTTTTTCCAGAAAATTCACGTAAAAATATTAGACCATCGGAATGGCCCTTACAACGCAAATTCATTTCCATATGCAAAACTTACTTTCATTTTCAAATTTACTGTTGACCTATATAATAAGTCATCAAATTTGCACTGAGTAGTATGTCTTCTCATTTCTATACTTTCTTACAACCAAAGTCTTCCTACCCTATTTCTTAACGGACCGCAACAACTAGAATCCTTTTCTCACGTCTAAATTTTCGAGTTTCGTAGCAGAATTTACCTCATTCCTTTCCTGTCACTTTCCGGTACCTTTGTTAATACCTGATTTGTTAGTCTTTGGCAAAATCAGAGAAGAGAGTTTAATATTGGTTCAAAGACTGAACTATTACTTCAGTTAAGGTTATATTCTATGCATAGACAAAACCTTACTCTTAATATCAGCAATTAAATGCTTTGATAAAAATAAATCCTACCCCTATTTGGATGCTGTATCAATTGGATAGGCTGACTACACGTTCAACATGAAGAAGAGTCTACTTTATCTTGTACATTCTTTTTCATTCAGTTATTTTTCTTGCAGTTTTCAGAAAGCAAAATGCTGTGCAATGATGTGTGTGTGTTGTGAGAGAGAGAGAGAGAGAGAGAGAGAGAGAGAGAGAGAGAGAGAGAGAGAGAGAGAGAGAGAGTACATCTGCATGATGTAAGTCATAGTCATTTTTATTTCATAACCATGCTATCAAATCGAAATCAGCAATTATATGTGTATTCCTCCTAGAAACGATGAAAAACCATCTCCTTACCCTCTTTTGAGAGAGAGAGAGAGAAACATTTTCATCGTCTTGACAAGTCTCAAGCAACCTGACTGTATTCCGCCTGACCATTACTCCATTGGCACAATACAATCCTTTGCTCAATCACTCAACAATTCTACTCATGAAGTTTCCCCCCGTATCTCTCCCCTTTATTTGCTTCTGGGAAACGTTCGTATTTATAATATAGCGGCGAAAAGGCAGTCGACATCAAACTTCCTGGAATACAGCTTTCAGGAAGGGGACGAGAGAGGAAGGAGAGAGAGAGAGAGAGCACGAGAAGAGAGACCGAGAGAGAGAGAGAGAGAGAGAGAGAGAGAGAGAAATTCATATATTTTTATTTCCCAATGGAACTACTACTCAACGAAGTGTGAAAGACCTCACGTTATGAAATATGATAAATGTTTATTTTCACACATCAAAAAGGAAGGAAGGAAAGCCATTTGTTCTAATTCCGGGAGGTTGCTGTCCTGTAACAAAAAGCTATCATCCAGTACTGTATATGCTTTTTTTGTCCGGATATTAACTGAAATAAATGCAGTGGAGTATTTATAAAAAAAAAAAAACAAAAAAAAAAAAATATATATATATACTATATAGATATATAATAATATATATATATATATACACTATATATATATATATATACATACATACATAATATATGCGTGTATGTATGTGTGTATGTGTGTGATATATATATATATATATATATATTATATATATATATACACAATACATACATACATACATACATATATATATATGTGTATGTATGTATGTATGTGTATGTATATATATTATATATATATATATATATATATATATATATATATATATAATATGATATTTGGCATATTTTCTCTAGTACACAATTTCTATCGAAGTCAACGGCATTTTCTGCTGCTACTATCTTCTTATCTAGACTCTCAATTATTCTATACTTCTTTTTCTCTACTTGTAAAGCTTCTTACGAATAAGGAAAATTCATCGAGAGTCCTTATACATCCATATATATATATATATATATATATATATATAATATATATATATATATATATAACCAATTATATCTTATATATGCGCATTTTTATATTCACATAAATGTACATTTTTTGACAGCTCTAGCCACCCCAGCCCCAACTACGACATACCAGTCAAGTACATAATTCACTGCCTAGAACGCCAGAGGTGAAAGGAGTTGTTGAAGGGAACGTTCCCAGATCGCCCCCCTTACACGAGGGGGCCGGATCCCGTGACTTCTAGAGAGAGAGAGAGAGAGAGAGAGCGAGTATGTACACAACAGTTTCTTGAAGACCTGATAATCTCAGGTGGAGGAAAGCGGACAATAGAACCTTTCTAGGAAATTTTAGTTATAGTTATGCACTGTTATCTTGTGTAATTGGGAGAGCAATTCCCTGACGTAGAGAGAATCTGAACTATCTCTAATTGTACATGAGAAATAGCGTTCCGTAATAATAATAATAATAATAATAATAATAATAATAATAATATATGGCTGACCTTCAAAATAACAATGAATCTTCCACCTATGACGTTAAAATTTGATGTACTCAACAAAGACTGAATCAATTAGGTTGGATGCACTCCTAAAATTGTTGTAAAATCTATGAGTACCTTAGTCACCTATGAACACAAAATCTGTTCAACCTGGACGTTTCTCTCAAATCAGTAAAAAAAAAGTTCTAATACTATGGATGATTAAGTTGAATGCTTGAAGCAAAACAACCAAGTCTTGCCCGACTGTCTTGTGTTTTTATTTTCCTTTAACACACTTTAACTCCATTTTATTCATAAGAAGCGCCTTTCCCGTTTGTATCTTTACAACACGCCAACATCTGCCTGTTTATTGATGTTGACAAACACGCGCCCACCACACACCGAACACCTTGACAGAGGTAAATTCTCTGATCTTTTTGTCCAACTCTCAGTTCTAATTTCCTTGGGTATTATTCTTCACCTGTAGTCCTTGGGACTTCCTTTCTCATTTGATGCACGTGTTGAAGCAACAGACGTCCTTATGGTTTCTCAATCAACCCAACGGAGGCCACACCTCACTGTTATGTCCACAAATGTGAATACAGTGTAGAGGCGAGAGGTGTGGAACCCCAGAAATCAAATGACAATACCATTTTGGGAATCTGGTTCTTTCCCGTCTCGCAACCTCAAGTATTATCAAGATCTATCTACAACGATGTCGTCCCTCCTATTCATCGATGGCGCCACATATAAGTTATTATTAAATAATTACTTAATGCAGATTGCAGAGTTGTCACATCATTATCAAGAAAGAAGAAGATACCTTTAAAGGAACACCAATCTAATGTACCATAATTGTAACCATGATACCAATAATAAATCTCTTACGAAGTAGAATGAAGACAAATGCCAATCCTGTTACCAGAAGTTAATTTTCTCTTAAAAACTCATAATAGCTAATTATATAAGAAGTGTCTCCAACCTATCTTCAAGAACCAGCAGTAAGAATAAGTTCAATTAAGAGTCTGAGTTGAAACCCAATGACTATTTTACACTGGTTCCTCTAAACCTGTGATACCTTTGCTCTGTTGATAGATACAGCCCTTTGGCTGTTGTCTCAAAAAGGTACATACAGTTTAATCCCAATATCCATGACTGTAGTCAGAATTCGTAGGACTTAATATCTGATTTCCTTGGTGGAGATTTTTTTTTTCTCTCTTTTTTAAGCAAATCAGATCTTATCCGGTACAGCCTCTCCTCAAAATAATTCTACTGCCCAAAATAAATTTTCAGCTGCATATTCTGAAACAAATTTTCAGGTGATTGTACTGACTTGTGCGCTCATATCAAAACACCCTGCTATTTACGATGCTCTCATGAAATTTAAATAAACCTAATTACTTTAATGCTGTTACGGCCTCATTAATATCAATAAATCCAATAACCCAGTTGCTCTAAAATAAATATATATTCAAACGTATTATCATCAGTAATGTTATGGAACCAAAATAAATCTAATAAGTAGAGGCCCTCTGAAACCACACTAAATTCAATGTACAAAATGATCAACCCAAACTCATCTAACACTTTGGTTACAGTCTTGATGAAGCTGAAAAATACTCGTCTACTCAATACTCTGCGTCTATTTGGAAAATCCTTTTCAGGATAAAATTGAAGATAGTTTCTACCAAATCACATTTCATAAGTTTAAGTAGATGGCCTTCATTATACTTTCCTTTTGTTCAATCAGAAGTGTTCCTTCTTGTTTAGCTTCTGAAAAATTTTCTACGGTAGACTTAAGGTCTATCTTATCTTCTTTCCAGTTTACACATTTGCATTTCCTTCACTGACTTCTGATATAGTTTGCTACATAATAAGAGAGAATTCATCACATCTTTCTCTTTCTACCAAAATCATCATTATTGTATGCATACTGACCACCAATTGAAAAGCATTATTAATAAGTATATAGCAGCTAATTGAAAAGAATTATTAATACGTATACAGCAGCTATGTAAAAGAAATTAATAGTAAGAAGTATAGCAGATTTATCAAGAAAACGTCAAGTAATATCTTTTGTAAAATTCTCAATAACAATTAATCGACTTTCGATTCTGGATGCCACTACACGCCAAGAAACATCAGTTAATCTAATGAGAACTTTTTGTAATTCCATCGCCTACTGACATACCGATTTTGATGGAACCCATACAATATCCGAAATCTTTAGAGAATTAAAAAATAAATATACGCATGACTCGTAGTATATTCTAGGAATTTATGATTCCAAGGCCATCTCAATACGACTAAATCAATCTATAATCATCAGACTCTTTCGGAACCATCGCTGAGTGAACTGCGAGGAAATATGAATTAATTCACATTAATCTGTATATAAACAAAATGGGGACTACCACCTCTTTTAACACTGCAAACAGGAACAATCGAGTCATCATCGGCATAATGATGGAAAAAGAGAACAATGAAGATAAAAACTACTGTTTACATCTCAGTCATCATCCTCCACACGCTACTTTCATTATCATCGACAACAGTGGTTATTACAATGAATATTTAGACGGCCTTGACCTTCGCATCCTCCATTCAAGCGTGTATCGATTGAGCGACATAGAAAAGAGAGAGAGAGAGAGAGAGAGAGAGAGAGAGAGAGAGAGAGAGAGAGAGAGAGAGAGAGGGCCGATTTACATTCTGAATCCCTACAGTTTCTCCAATAGCAGGAGATTCATTTCCTTAATGGAAGTAAGACAAATCCAAGACTCGAGATTTCTTTCCCTTAAATAAGCTTCTTGATCCGTGTTTTTTTTTTTTTTTTTTCCTAACAGTCTGCATTATACAGGTGCCAATGGCTTATTACCATTCATTACCGAAATTTTAACAGCCTTCCGTTCTTTTACTTTTAACCTATCTAATGTTACTTTAACCTGTCTAACGACTCAGCTATTTACTGAAACATTAAATATTAAATAAGCCATAATGGTATAATGTCGAGCATCAGGCACTACTAAAAAGTGACAATAATCCGGAGATAATACACGCTAACTTAGTATGTAACGAACAACGAAAAGTAACTAACATGATTTATTCAGCAATGCTAACCTAAGTACATCTATGTTAAACTTACATGGAATTGCAATTCTAGATATGCATACTATGTATAAAAAAGCATCGTCTGAGAAAAAACATTACACGATAATCATAAATGTCTTCATCTTATCCAAACCGATGCAAACTTCAGTACTAACCAAGTTCCCTTTGCAATTTTGATGGACCTTATTAGTAACTAATGAGAATTTACTGACATGGAGGAGGAGGAGGAACGTCAACGTCAATCGCGTTTTTAGATAAAATAAAATTCTCGATAATCTTTAATTTAGCACAACGCGTATTAAAGCCTAAAGCTTGTCTTCATCATTCCTAAAAATAATAATAATAATAATAATAATAATAATAATAATAATAATAATAACAATAATAATAATAATAATAATAATAATAATAATAATAATAATAATAATTATAAAACTACATATATGGCAAACAGAAGACAGGCTTTCTTATCTCTTTTCCAACATAATTAAGAAATTCATCCAATGTTTTTAAGATAAAGGAAAAGTAAGCAGCTACGTATCCTACACTTTCACGATAATGAACTATTCTAAGGTTTAGCTTAGGACCGAAAAAAAATTACGGTTACTCCTTAAGCTTCCTAAGTTAAGTTAAGGTATATATCCCCTTCGAACCCAGCCCTAAGTAAAGTGTCCAGAATACTGGACACTAATAAACAATCCTCTCGGCTGAAAAAAAATTCATAGTTATGGCATATAAATATCCCATCTTCTATGACAGATCATGCACTCCATACCATACAAGTTTTAGACATTCACCTCTGAAAACATGGCGTCAGCAAGCCGCCGAGTGACCAGAAGTTCCGTTGGAAGCATCTGAAGTTATGGGGTAAATTTTCAATGACAATCACGTCCTATTTATTACAACAGCTGCTTTAAAAATCTCAAATTGAAGATACTTCACGCATTAGTGTGTATGACCAGCCCACAATGTATTTTTAATAGGTGTTATAAGGAGACAGCTCTAGTTGGAGTTTGGATGTCAAGTATTCTTGACAGTGGGCTTCGATTAATTGGAAATTGTATATATATATATATATTGAAATTATATATATATATATATATATATTAATTGGAAATTTATATATATATATATATATATATATATATATATATATATATATATATATATATATATATATATAATGTATATATATCAAAGAAAAATCTTAATTTCGTAAGAACAAGTATCACTGCCACTAAAGGCAAGAATAAATGAAGACAGATTTTGTTTGCTATTAATGGAGTCAAATATAAATTTTTTTTAGTTTTTTGTAAAAAATGTAATATGAAAGCTGGATAAACTGAATCTCTCCAAACATTGCGTCTATGGCAATACTACACCTTCCCATAACAGGTTTCCAAATGTATTTTCTATATCACGATCTGTTTAGACGCTTTGTTTTTAAATAATTAATATTTTCTCTATATCTATTATTTCCATTTTCATTTTTTTCTGTTTCAATACTGAAGACAACGTATAGCTCCGGTTAAGAGAATGTTGTACACACAAAGCCTCAGTGTTTTATGCTGTTCACTTCAAGAATGAGATATGATTTCCCATCCTCTGCGTTTCCTGGAATGAGTTCGTTAACAATTTTATTTTTTCTCACTAAACTGTCGACAAAATGCTCTGGCTGTCCATGGCCTCTAAAACATTAACATGGTCCAAATCTTAACTGAGCAAATAAACAACCTTCTTGGCTAATGGCTGTCTCTTGTATACAATTTTCAGTTTTAGTAAATTCGGCAATAATATATAAGAATATACTGTATAATGTATAAAAAAAAGTTTTCAACATTCATGACTACTTAATATCAAATGCTGTGATATCATTACTAATACACTTCTTATTCAGTATCTCAAACAATATAAGTAAGATTTCTTTCATTTAGTTAACTGAACCCTCAGTTCCCCATAATAACACGCATTAAATGACCCTGATGAAAAGGGCCTTCACGCAGCCCACAAAATGTTGGTGAAACAACAACACAACATAATCACGACAAATATATTTTCAATCTAAAGAGACATCCATAACATTTCAGAACACTTGGTGGAGAGAGAGAGAGAGAGAGAGAGAGAGAGAGAGAGAGAGAGAGAGAGAGAGAGAGAGACTCATGAATAGTTTCATCCAGGGGAAGTGAGGATTATTACTTGTCGAAGGCGTACTACCCACTCACAAATGTTTGTTAGGTCTTTCAACAATTGCTACCACCGCAAACAATCATGTACAACCGTGTATCTGCTTCGCTGCTAGTTGGAAAAGAGAAAAAAAGTCATACTGAATTACAAAGAAAAGAGCCCATGACGTTCCTTTCCTCGCCTGGTTCGGGGATCCAACTGACAGCGTTGAAGGCCATCGATAGCACGGGCGGTTTTCTAATGCAGAAGTGAAAGGGCAAAAAAAGAGAGAGAAAAACCAAACAAATCCCATACGCAGGACTCGCGAAAGGGAGGTGGGGATTAAAGAGCGAATTGGCCATGAGAGCAGAGGAGTCTTGTTAATTAAAATACTACCATCCGACACAATAGCCCTCAAAGGATTTGCGGTAGCAGAGGGATTCCCCTCCCCCGGCCCACCGCCCGCCCTCCCACCACCATGCGCCCTTCAGCCTACACCACTGTTTGTCCTTTACTCTGCGAGATACATGGAAGTTTCCGCGGCCTTTTGTTTTGTAAGTCAACGATGAAAAACAAGTGAATAAAACACCGGAGGGAAAACGTCTTGCGTAAACGTGGTTCCTGCCTCACCCAGGAGTATGGCTACAGCACTTTACATAATAATAATAATAATAATAATAATAATAATAATAATAATAATAATAATAATAATAATAATAAAGTTACATATTAAAAGAAATGGAAAATAAAAAAGCAATACTGTCCATACCAAATTTCTTGGTCCACTTGAGTTATATCCAAAACACGGCCAAGAGTTAGAACTAGAGAGCAGAATAAGCTTTTGTAATCGCAGAATGTTCCACATACCAATAGTAAAATGTACAGTCTGAAAACGACTTCCACATATATAACACTGTCTTTATCATTGGGTGCTCAAGGTTCATTCTACAAGATCAAAATAACCCGGGGAATGGGACAACCTGCGTAAACACACCACTGCCTGCATTAAGAACTTTGCAGTTTGATGCCCATCAACAACAATGATCGAACTCGAGGTAAAACAGATTCCTTCCGCGCGTCCTAGCTAGACAGTTCAATTCACATTTTTCAAAACTGGCGTTTCACCGAGGTATGAAGAAGCTCGATTTTGCTTACAATATCTGAGTCATGTCTACAGCAATTAAGCTCATTTTTCCATAAAATCCTCAACATTGTCTTGTAAATTAATCTAACTCTAAATAAATAATCTCATCCATGGCACTGAATCCTAAACATGATCAATTTCATCGAAGTCACACAAGACATTATTTAGCACAATTTAGGGTTTCATATACAAAAATCACTCGGACAGCGATCAAAGTTTAAACAAAAAATCGACTCTACCGTGGTAATGTCGACGCTTCTTACAGTTAAACTTCCTTTAAATCTATAAATTCAAATCAGCTGTAAATACTGAACTAAATGAATTTAGCCTTTTCATATGACATTCAATCTTCTTTGGAATAAAAATGAACTCCGATGGCATAAGACAAATGATAGTATCCATAGAATTTGGTTGACTTTACATGAAATTGAAGCTATTCAAGTTCATGGCTGCGAAAGCCATTACGCCCAAGACGTCATAAAAGCCCCGGAAAAGAACTCATATTCGCCTATGAAATCCCTCGTAATATAGTGGAAGGCTTCATTTCGAAACTGAATCCTTGACAAACACACTCATGAGAGTCACGAGAGTGCTTATGAAAGCTTTATAACGGCAATTATGAAGGAGTCAATTAAGTGAACTTAAAGAGAGCATATCCAAATGGGTGAACTGAGGCGGAAAGTGGCCACAATTGTGCACCTGAATCTATATGCAATATCAAACAGAGCAGAAAATAGAACAGTCGGAGTAATCAAGCGCAATACTGTTCCATCTCAACACATTCCAAGAGCCATTGGAAAATCACTAGGTCTTTTCGTCGTAAGAAGAAAAATATTTCGTCAATCTTCTGGTTTATAATTCAGAAGCCCGATTGTCATTTTTTCATAGTTCATGAAACGGAGGAACTGCCAAATCTTTCCCGCAACGATGCGACCCAGAACCTTTTCCGTAACCTTTCACTGACATTTTTGCCGGCAATTCATGATTGGAACTTCCTTCGTCTATTGCCTTAACCAACAGCGGAGTGAGAAGCAGCGTCGTTGAAAGCGTGCCTTTGGGAAAGGGGGCAATTACCGAAATTGCCAACCAACCAATCCAACGTTTGTAAACTGACTTTCCAGCCACCTGTGCTAACGAGAGACTACAACCATTACTTGATCAACTCAAAAGTACACACTGTGAAATACTTGTCTGCAAAATTTCCTAACTCTGACTCTGATTTGGACGTTGTATCAAGAAGAAAAAGCAGAGTGCGGTCATAAATTTTTACGGTGACAGAATTAATCAATATGATACTAAAATTCATCATATGACAGTTTGCCTCGATATAACCAACATTTCCCAAAGAACTGATCTCTGCACTGTGCACTGCAGATTCATTCCTGATGTAAAGCATAATCATGATCCTTACGAATCTGACACACACACACACACACACACACACACACACACACATATATATAGATATATATATATATATATATATATATATATATAATATATATATGAACATAAAATAAGAGAGAAAGAATCAAACTGAACTTCGATAATGAACGGATAAGAATATCCTCTTAAAACGGGTGGCGGACCAAGGGTTGGATATAAACAGTTAGAACAGAATATGGAAGTAGACACTTAGTTCGGAAGAAAAGGAAATATTGACAGTAAGGGATTTACGATTGTCACAAAACCCATCCTTTAATAACTGCTCTGTAACCAAATAATCGCCTTATAGTTTGTTCCTCTTGCCTTTGATTACTGACTAGACTTGGTAATTTTAGGTTGAAGTTTCAATTACAATTTTAATTCTGTTTCATTTACATACAATTTTAAATTGCGCATAATTCTCGAAGAAAAATGCTGCACAATTCTTTCTCATAACAATTGATTGCAGTTCTTCGTATTCCTAAGTTTCTCTCTCAGTTGGACATAAACTTCACAGATTTCCTCTCATTCCAAATTGGTGTTCATGCGTCATTCCAAGTCATTTTTAACCTTACTGTTGAATTGGCAAGAACGCAGTACAAAACAAGCTCCACATCCATCTAAATTATCGACATAATTGCCTAGGAATTTCAGTGAAACGTGTGACTTCCAATAACGGAAATAAAAATTTATTTCAGAAATATTTTTATCTTATATTACCAGCTTTGCGACAATCGGGCAATGACTACCGCATATTACTTGAGAATTTGATAATGCGAACATACAAACATTGTGATTTTTTCACATTAACATCAACCACAGATACGACAAAAGACCGTTAGGCTATTGTTTCTGTACCCAAACCGTAATCGGACTTTAGGTGGGGACGAGGCCATTAACTTGTCGCTCCGGCTCCTATCTTTTCGGTCAAAAGGACAGAAACATCTGACAATCCCAACGAAGTATGTGGCTACTCGAGTCTCCAAAATGTATTAGGAATGACTAATGGCTGCACTTGCTTCTTAAGAGTTAGTAGTACCTTGTGTTGTGAAGTTATCTGATATCGTGATTTAGTCGACTAAAACAAATTCCGATCTCCGATTAAAATTTTTACAAAATCATTTAATATGTTAATCTGACACTACTTCTTGGCCCTCTTTGATCCCCAAACTGTGTCCTCCTTCATAATGAGGAGTTTTATACTTACAACAATGTTTGAATCCATCCATTTCAGGGATACTACTATTTTATTTTTTATTTTGGTGAGGTTACCAAATATCCTGATTTAGTCGGCTAAAACAAATCTCGATCTTCGATTAGAATTGTTATACCCTCATTTAATTGATAAATTAACTCACACTAGCAACTTCGCCCTCTTTAACCTCCGAACTGTGCTCTCCTTCATAATGAAAAGAGGTGTTTGATCTATATTGTGGTTGAATCCATTAGTTTCAAGGATATTACTATCTTCTTTTTATTTCTAGGTAGAATCAGATCAAACGTGAGCCAAAAATCTTTAATTTCTTCCTCTCTCTCTCAAAAGGCGGCTTTGCTATCTTTCCTATATGTCTGATTCGAAAACTTGAGTAGACCTGACTGTATAGTTCGATAATGCACTATCTTTAGACTGCGTTTTGACACATTGTCCTCTATGGAGACCAGTAATCTACGGACTGCTCAGAAATCTGCTTTCAACTTGCTTTTCTAAAAAATTCTAAGGCAACAGATCTACCAGTTCTTCGGAGTTGGGCCCTACTCTCTTTTCCTTTTTTTTTGAACTGGTGACATTTTTGATCCTCAGTTTCCCGTTCTGTAGACCTTCACTTAAGATTGTCTGAAGAGTGAATGCTTTATCAATATCCAAGATACACACGTGGTGTTAAAAATGCATCCAGTAATATCAGAAAAGAGAGAGAGAGAGAGAGAGAGAGAGAGAGAGAGAGAGAGAGAGAGAGAGAGAGAGAGCATAAATGAATACACGTTTCGAGAAATTAATGTCCGGATTCCCATACCATTTCATTCAATGTCCAACCATTCCTTCAGGTAGGAAAGTCATTGTGAACTATCCAGGCGGAAGGCGCCCCTATCCTACGTTACTATCCGGTGCACCAGCCTTCATAATATGATGCCCTATTCTTTTTTGTCTCTTTATTTTGGAGGGGGGGGGGGGGAGTACGCGCTGAAATGAGATCTTTCTTAATGAGATATGCTTGGATTCCCTCATTCTTTTCTCACCCTACGCCATACGAGGTCCCCCCCACCCGTAGTACTACTGTCAGCATCTGTCCCCCCGTTACGTAAAACGAGACATTCCCTTGATTGCGAAAGCCTATCGACCAACTGGCGATTAAAGAGCTAGCAAATAAGATACACACTAATTAATACCCGGTCTCAGCTGAAGGAGTATGCAAGCGAAGTCAACCATACACGGCTTATCAGCAAGAGAGAGAGAGAGAGAGAGAGAGAGAGAGAAGAGAGAGAGAGAGAGAGAGAGAGAAATCTGATTTATTCAAGATAATTCATGAATAATCTGCTTTTGTAAGCAACAAATCCATCACTGTGCAGTTACTTGCAACCTACTTGTGAAATTCAGGAACAAAATAGCGAGTGGAAAGAAATAAAGAAAAGTTCAAACAAGTTCACAGACCATGCATAAACTATATAATAAGAAAAAGAACCTCCAAGCACAAAAAGTGTTTACCTAAACGGGAGAGTGCTTGGCGTGGAATAGGGTTTGATACTTGTCTGATACGAAAATCGAGTTGTATTCCTTATATACTGTTCTTACAACTGAAACTCCACCCCCAATTCTATGACGTCAGAAGACGAACTCCAATTACAAATGGAAAATGGCTTTCAATTAAATACTCTATAATCCATAAATACATTCAGTAAAAGCAAAGTATACACTACCAAGACTCAGAAATGACAACACAGTACATTTAGAACAGACTCTACATAAATTTCCAGATACCGAAAGTCAAAACCAGAGTAGCATTCATTTCTACTACTATAGAATGAAAAAACTCTACATTCTATTCAACGAAAATTTAAACAATGAAATCGCGCCAAGAGGGTTGGAGGGGGAGAGGGCCACCGAAAAGAGTTCAGCCCTTTAAAGCGTATTGTTTTACTATGGCCACGTCAAAGCCAGCTGTAACCATGGCTCCCTCAGAGGGCGGCAGCTATTCTTGGCATAACAAACAAATCCTTACGGTTTTCACCTTCAAGGACTATTTCTAAGAACAGTGAGAAAAAGTATACTGAATCCTGATGACTTCAGAACAACAGCTCTTATGACATTATGTTACTATTTCCAGTTTAATAACCAGTCGAAAGTAGGAATAAACATCACAAGAATATAAAAATAAGAAATAATATAATGAGAAGGCCACAATAACGCCAATACTACGCCCAACGCAAATTCTGTTTATCAAACTCTCTGACAGAAAATAGCAAAGTACAATAATTTCCAAGTCAAGTCATTGCCTAATTCCCCAAGGAAAGATACATACATACATACATACATACATAAATAGTGAGATATATACGAATGTTTGAGGAAGAGTGGAATGGATAAAAGAAAACTGAATCTCGATACGCTCACCAAGCTTACAGCGACTTGAAAGAGAGCAGAAGCGAAAGATCACAAAAGAAAAGCGTGAAAAGAGATACCAAGATATTTTCAAAATGTTTTCGTCACAGGGAAGAAACGAAACAGGATACTTCGAGGAAACACTTTCAGCTTGAAAGCTTCGGCAAAAGGAGGGAAAATTTGGAAATACAAGTGCAATAATACCGAAAATGAATTTTAGAGCAATACATTTATTTCTTATAAATAAGGCGCTTGTTTTCATTTCCCAAATAATGGTTCAGCTTTATTTTCCAATTTTGATTCGTCATCTGAAAGATGACAAATCTAACGTCATGCAGTGAAGAGGTATAAAATAATAATAATAATAATAATAATAATAAAAACAAGAAGAAGAAAAAAGAAGAAGAAGAAAAAAGAAGAAGAATAAGAAGAAGAAGAAGAAGAAGAAGAAGAAGAAGAAAAGAAGAAGAAGAAGAAGAAGAAGAAGCTTGCTATCTCGACTGTAAATTACCGATGAGACACTTTTTTTTTTTTTTTTTTTTTTTGTTTTTTTTTTTTTTTTTTTTTTGCGGGGGGGGGGGGGGGGGGTGGGGGGGGGCCGGTTATTTGCAACGCCGATCTGTGACTTACCAGGCCAACCATATCTATACCCACCTATCATAATATTAATGAAACCAGATATGTTAATGCACATACTTGGAACACGGCAGACCAGCTGCACTAACTTTGGGGAGGGGGTTCAAATACGTTTCCTCACTTCAGTGGAGCGGGGAACGAATATAACCACAGGTACGGGTGCTATTACAGGTTAGCTATAATCTCTAGTATCATAATCTGGTCCCCGTCACTTTATGCCTCGAGCGACTGAGTGGAGGAATGGTTGTCCGAATATCTCCTATGAATGAAAAGGATTATATCATTTTCATCAGACAACGAGGCCTTTTCATGCCAACCTATAATAAGCATATAAACAACGTTTAACGTCAGCAAAGTATAAAACCTGTAATAATCGCAATCATCAAATATTGAGAAAAGCTAAAGCAATAACGCTTAAAATTACAGTACATGAAAAGGAATATAAGTACAGTAGCTTTTTCACAGTGAATTGCTAGAGAAATCTAGAGAAGGAGAGATACTTCGAACTGAAGCACATTCCTACAAAGGTGTTTGCATACAATGTCGGATTTATCCATGAATGAAAGTCTGACCACATGCGTATTCACACGAAATGATTTTTATCTATGGAATGACACCCTAGTTCTACAATTTAATTATACTTACTATATATATATAATATACTATATATATTATTATATATATATATATAATATATATTATATAAGATTATATATAGATATAGATTTATTATTAATATATGTATATATATATATATATATAACACGAGAAACAGTCTGCGCGAGGATACATGGTAAAACAATGGCCAAAGATAACTTCTTTTTAATGAGGTCTGGAAAATGAACGACCATTGCTTCCAAGAGCAACTAATCACCGTCCGAAGCAATAATTACAAAGGCAAAGCGGTGAGAGTATATACTACAATAGCCTGCCCATGGGAATTTCTATTATTATGGAGGAAAACGCACAACCTAGAGCAACACCCCATGTAGCAGATTCATTAGCTAAGGAAAGGCAAATCGTTAGCTTGCAGAAACAGCGTGTATTTGAACGCAACAACTCCATTTTCTGTCTATCAACTTTATATTTTTTCGGCCGCAACAAATGAAAAGAGTTTTCCAAACGCACATTAAACAAAATGCATTCTTAACAAGGGATCTCTGGCAAGCAAACAAATGGATACAGAAAACCAAACACGCAAACATCTATATATATATTATTATATTACTATATATATATATATATATATATAATATATGTGTGTGTGTGTGTGTGTGTGTGTGTGTGTTGTGTGTGTATGTATATGTATACATATAATATATATGTGTGTGTGTGTGTGTGTGTGTGTATATGTATATGTATACATACATATATATATATATATATATATATATATATATATATATATATATATATATATATATATATATATATATATATAGTATATAATGGTGATATGGGACCCACAATAGATCCAAGAAACTCCGAAGAGACAAATTCACATCATATAGAAAAAGGATTAATGACGTTAAATCTTTCAAGTATTGACGTACTATGATGTTCAGTAGAGGGTCTCATGTTCTGGAAATTAGTGAAGACTATAAAAGATAACTCAAACGATGGAAGGTCTGAAAAAGACATAGATATAATTGAAATTGGATACAAAACTGAGCCTAGTAGGATCCGTAGTGTTATATGGACATGAATCACAGTATGGCTATAAACACCACAAAGATTTGATAACAAAAATAAAAATTTGTGAAGTCTGTACAGAATCAGTCCACAAAGATAATTAGTTAGAAATTATACCATGAGGGAAATTCCAGAAGAGGAACGTGCGGTGCATGAGTCAATGACGAAAGATAGACTGAGATAGCTAGGACATAAGTCCTTCCCACAACCGTAGGAGAAATAATAAGTGGGCGCCTTTGGAGCTACAAGACTCAGATCAATTATAAAATTGGAGGCTGGATATAAGCAGAAATGCAATGCTGGGCATCTATATAACTGCCGTCACAATGCCTATGGTCAACGACGGTGTATGTATATACATACATACAAACATATATGCGTGTTGGTGTACAAAATGCATAAAGATGTACATAATTACGGAACTTCGAACAATGTTATGTCGGCTAAAAAAATAAAACAGTGAAATACAACATGTAAATATCGTACACTTACAAAATTGAGTTTTGCGGTTTTACTACTCACAGCACAAATAGTATATCATTGTGCTACAAAAAACTAAATATATAAAAGATCAGAGTTATCTATAAGGAGAGAGAGAGAGAGAGAGAGAGAGAGAGAGAGAGAGAGAGAGAGAGAGAGAGAGAAGCATGGAAATTCACATCTTGCAAAACACCAGAACCATTACCAAAGTTGCCACTGTAAAATAGAAAACTTCTATCACGGCTTGATACGAATATTAACTATGGAACAAGGGGCGTGACTGATGAAAGAACATTCCGAATCATTATTTGATATATCTCTGAACTTTCGTCATTTCAGAAGAGACCGAAATAGGGAGAAAGTGACAGGGCTTCAGGCACCGAATCCACGGCCTTCTCAAGACAAGGTTCAAGCCACAAGGCCCCTTCGCCTTAATTGTTCGGTAATTGTCTGTACAGAATAATAGCCTGACTGCCTTGTGCACACTCACATGATTGATTACATTAATTTCGGTACACTGACGTCAAAGCGACCATGGTACGGTCACGGTGCTGGATATAAAAATCTGTACTAAACGATACACATTAATACGAAATGTTTTCTTGAAAAATTTACTCGGTCCACGTATGCTTCATAAAAGTATTTAGACCTTATGTCCATGAAATGAAGTAGAAAAAAGTACAAGAAAATTATAAAATTGACTATACATCACACATCTTTTAACAAGTACAGCTTCCTCAACTACCTCGAAAATTCTAATTGTTTCATATATATATATATATATATATATATATATATATATATATATATATATATATATATATATATATATATATGTTATTCAAGCATACATGGAAATATCTACGGGTCAAGTACATTCCAATTCATTAACTTGAATCAAGATTTGAGTTCTGTCATTAACTGTGATTGTAGTCAGAGCTTATCTCAAAATTCTTTCTTGTCATCATTAGTTATTAGAGTAAGAATAGGATTTTTTTTCAAACCGTTTCAATGTCAGTATTGGACTGATACCAAATAACCCTAAGGGCGCAGTTTCAGAAATATGATTAACGGTAATATCTATTACTACCTGGTATATCAAAGTGAAAAGGGAGAACTTCCACAAACATTTCATGACATGATATGATTAACAAAGAAATACCCATGAAGCGTAAATGTGCACTGTTAATCAAGGAAAATAAAAATTTTCATTTGTGTTTAGAGCTTCGGGGAATTTCGTAACTTCGGCTGAAATGAAAGGGTACTGGGAACCGACTGTGAAGGAAAATAAAATTTTCATTAGTGTTTAGAGCTTCGGGGAATTTCGTAACTTCGGCTGAAATGAAAGGGTACTGGGAACCGACTGTGAGTAAATCTAGAGCATTTCCATTTTTAAAACAAATTAATTGCTAAAATGTCCTTGTATAGAAATAAAGTGGATTCCTTGGCTAAATTCACAGGCAGTGATTCTCCCACGATAAAAATAACAAGAGGAGAAAGGAATACTCCAACGTTAATGTCAACTTGTAATATCTGATAACTAGCGAATAATTATAAATTCTACATTAATCATGAAAACAATTGCGTAATTAAGCTTATTTTATTTAGGATTTATGGTTCTGAGAGAGAGAGAGAGAGAGAGAGAGAGAGAGAGAGAGAGAGAGAGAGAGAGAGAGAATAATGAAATATGCAGTAAATATAATGATAATGATCGATTAGCATTCGCGTCCATATTTAAAACATAACTGGGTATATCCGGTATATATGTACGGAGAGATAATGCCTATCTATCGAACTGAATCAGAAAACACCGATTCTACGTAATACTCGTTTGCACAAAAATACCTACATACCTTCTTTCAAACCTGTAAATCCTCCTAATTAGCATACTAATCACCCTAACCACAAGCCAACCCTTCCATTTGCCTTCCATGAGTTCACGTAACCTGCATATCAAAATGCCTCTCCCTTTGTCGTAAGGAATGCCAATCAAACTTAATAGTCCTTATGCATCTTAATACTGGCAACTTTTCCATATAAACATTCACGGGATAGTTTCACATCTTCTACCGTAAATAAAGTATTTGTAAGTATGGTCCCTCACAAGACATAGCCTATAAAAACTAAAATCCTCTTCATCAAAGCATTCAACTGAGCCTTCCATTCTTCAGAGATGCGTCTCTTTCAAACCTCAATGTTCTCTGTCTTGTATTCAATATCTCGAATCGCCGTTTTTCTTTTAGGAATAATCAAATCGAATCTCTCTATATCAGGAAGTTGCGGGTAATCAAGATCATTCAGTTTACTCTAAATAGATCACATGACTCTAATTAATAGATTTACTCCTCCTCCTTCGAGGAGCCCATAAAACCCCACCACACATCCTTATTCGAAATAAACGGTCTTCTGTCTGCCGGTTCAGCTTCTATTGTCTCTTTTAATGTCCAAGCAGTGGACTTTTTTCGTTTCAATCACTGTCTCCTTTCATCTCTGCAGACTTTCTTTCAAGAGACCGGTATTTCTTTCTTCCCAAGTTTGAGTTTGAGCGTCTTCTCTGTCATTCTTTCTTGGGTATTTTTCTTGTTTACACTAACCTCCGTTTTTCAAAATGACGACTGTCCGCTCGCTCATCTGACTTGCTAAGTATATATGTATATTATGCTATAACATTTAAATGTACGTTTTCATTCTGTTATGAAACTGACGAAAGTTACACTAAAAACCGACTTCATTTTCTTTTGTTAATAACCATTTTAATTCATATTATTTGATCTGTTTATTCTGCCAAAATGCACAGCAGAGCAATCGCCATTAGTTACAGCTAGTGCGCTACAGAGCAAACCTTTAGACCATTTCATCAATGCCAACTAAAGCATGAAGCATAAGTCGCTTCCTGGATGCGAGAGCCAAGCTATTTAACCTTTTCGTTTTCACTAGGATACCACCAACAAAGCTTAAATCTTTTCATACAGATTTCTCTTCCTACATACAAACGCCAGAAACGTGACTAACAACAATCCTTTTACGTGAAAAAAAAAAAACTTCTTATCTACACTAATCTCGTTTGATAGTGATACGCTAGTGTTCACTGTATCAACAAATATAGCTCAAGGCAATGCACCTGACCTGAGTCCATGATAATAGCAACAAGAAGTATATCGTAATAACAGTATAATTATAAGGGTTTTAGAACTGCATCATCACTATGAAAAATTCACTATTATCAATGTTATTCATCTCTTTAGAAAAGAGCAAAATAAAAGGGGGATATCTGGTAATTCCATTTTGACTATCGTCATTATTACTATCATTTGGCGAATATAGATATCTGTCGACATAGCAGCACTGAACCTGACTTATTAAA
>NC_061101.1:32941230-33061230 GCF_015104395.2 Macrobrachium nipponense
CTTATCATGCCGAAGTAAAGGAAACAATGAAGAAAATTTGTGCTGTTGTTCTGCTGAACAAGAAACATAAAGGAACGAAAGCTATTTCATATACATATATATATATACTATATATATATATATATATATATATATATATATATATATATATATATATATAGATATATATTTGTGTATATAAAATATATATATATATATATATATATATATATATATATATATATATATAAAAACTTTGCCCAACAGCTATGCTGATGTAAGCCACTGCTAACTCCATCCCATTACGAAAGATATCAGACTTTCACATGTTAGTTCTCCACTCCGAGGAAATCTACCGAGATCCTGATTAATGATCTACTTTGGTTTGATAAACAATGCGTGTGCGTTCATTTCACTTGCTATTCAAGACAAACTTTTTCCGCCTTCGCCTCCTTTATCTAATGAAGAAAGATGAATGTTGCTTGAATGAGAACGGGAAAATAAATGACTTCCTTCAGAGCAGCTCAACGTAACATTCACCTAATATACTTCATCCTCTATAAAGGTAGCATTCATCTAATATACTCCATCCTCTATTAAAGGTATTGCACTTCATTTACAGGGGAATAATTGATTTGAAAGAATAGATTCCGAGTATTTTAGTCAGATTTTCCCATGTTCGACTAATTCGTAAAGCTCTTAAGAATAGGTTGCTGGCTACGCCTATCTTGATAGGAATGTCATGATAGCTGAACTACTGAATGTATGAAAGTGAGAACATTGGCTTTCTGTATATGGTAAATTTGTATTCTGTCGTGTCTCTGATTATTAAAACATCAAAGGAATTTTGTTGTCTATTTCCCATTCAACTTTAAATTTGATGCTGGGCACTAATGCATTTAATTTTGAAAAAAATTCATTAAAATTGCCCCATTTGTTATCCCAAAATGTTAGAATATCATCTACATATCTCATCCACAGCATGTTTTTGGGTTTTATTGCATTTATTACTGTAGTTTCAAAGTGTTCCATGTACAGATTGGCTAAAACAGGACTTAAAGGGCTACCCGTACTACACCCGAATTTTTGCTTATAGGATGATTCCCCGAATGAAAATACGTTATTAGATACACATAACTCAACTAACTTTATTATTTTGTCTAGCGCCAATGGGAAATGATCTGAATAAGAGGATAGTTTTTCCCTCAAAAAGTGAAGAACGTCCTGCACTGGTACTTTTGTGAACAGGGAAATCTACGTCAGCTATCATGACATTCCTATCAAGATAGGCGTAGCCAGCAACCTATTCTTGAGAGCCTTATGAATTTGTTCTCCAGATTTCCTGGAAAAAGAATTTGAACTAATTCGTAAACAGCTTTCGTCTTTAAGGTATCCTGACCATATAATTGAGAAAGCAATTCACAAAGTAAACATAATTTTCTACCGACCCCCTCAAGACATGACCAGAGAGACACCCAACAATAAAATTAAAATTAAAATTCCACACCTGGACAGGATTAAGACGGTGACCCAGACCCTCGGAAAATCTAACCCTTTTGCATTTACTTACCTAAATACCTTAGCCAAATCCCTGATTAACGTCCAACAAAAGACATCCCCCAAGGACACGGGCGTTTACGAAATCCCACGCCTGGACTGTGACCAATCTTACATCGGATTTACAGGAAAATCACTTCCCCAGGGATTAATACAACACAAACGGTCAATTAGGTATGGACAACAGAACTCAGCTATTTTCAACCATACAAATGAACATAACCATGGTATAAACTGGAATTTGTCACATACAATTTATAGCAGCAACTGTCGGTACAAGAGTCAAATGGTGGAATCGGCCTTGATCAAAGAGAGGCAGGTAATGAATATCTCAAAGGGAGCATGGGACTCAGATATCGTCGACCAGGTTTTCATTCAACCAACGCATAAGAAGATTAAAGGAAGATTATCAGCGGAAGTGACCTAAATTGGCTTGCCTGTGGATGGACCTCTTTGTATAAATAACCACCTTTTCTGTAACTTTTCTCATTCATCTACCTGAAGAGGGAGACAGCAGTCTGAAATATAGTATTTCACTCTCTGTACATTGGTGCTTTTATGAGCTCTTTATGCCTTCATATGTACTATTTTCAACCTTAACTATCTAAAATTTTATTCTGGCAATAAAACAGACAAACAAAATTCTAATTCACCAAAACTATTCCAACAAACTGGAATGGGTAAAATTCCCTATCTGAGAAATGTGTTGGGAACAAATAAACAACGAAAATACAATAGGTTAATAGGTATAGATATTAACTCTCTCTCTCTCTCTCTCTCTCTCTCTCTCTCTCTCTCTCTCTCTCTCTCTCTCTCTCTCTATATATATATAGATATATATATATATATATATATATATATATATAATATATTTCTTTAATCTCTTGTCCCAATAATAAAACACAAAAAAGCATAGATATGCATATATAAACATGTATATACATACGCAATTAAATCTCCAACAGAAAGAATATTTTGGATTCACAATTATTATGAAAAGACCCATGACCTAATTATGCAACTTGGATCATTTAACACAAAAAAAATAATTTCAATATTCCATAAATGATGTCATCATTTTTTATATAAACAATTTAATAATTACTGATTTTGACCCTCGACTCAATCATACGTAATCCACATAAAATCATTTTCACCGTTAAACCAGACATTATGCCTTCACTTTTCATTCATTTATTTAATAACTTGTCCTTCTCTTCTCGTTTTGCTCCCTCACGCAGAGGAAGAAAGGGCAGATAACAAAATAAAACTTACATTTATTTCACCTAGTTCTCTTATAGTATCAGTATTTATAATATGCAAACAACTCAATTTTTAGCAAATAAACATCGTTATGAACTTCTTTTCCTCTTTAAGAGTTCATTCTCCCCCATCAAACGCACCCTTCATCTTCAATGTTTATCTACTTGATCGTTACATCACTTACTTTTTTCACCTCTTCTTTGGGAGTCCTGTTAAATCCAGCCACTAGACTATTGAACGTCTTGTGAGAGCCTCCATTGAGGAGCTTAATGAGTGATGACGAGCGTCTAATCGGTAATTACCAATGGCGTCGGCTCGGTCGACATTTCATTAAGCTTTGGAACATTCTGATAGATCGGAAGTGAACAAACTCCAACATGAACCACTGACGCAAAATCACCTTTTAGCAAATAAACCCTAAAAATCTCGATAAATATTTATATAAGAAAAGAAAAACTAAGAAACGAAGCACCTACAAGGTAAGATAAGCAACAGCGAATGGGAAAAGTGAGCAAAGTGGGCGATTGTTTAACCATGCTGGGGCACGCAAATAGCTGTTTTTACGGGATCTTCTTGCCATCCCAGAGAGCATAATTTCGCACTAATTCACTCATTCCGTGAGAAAATTAATAACAATATCTGTATTTTCCATACTCAAAAATCAAATAATGGCTACACTAAACTGTTCATGAACTAAGAGAGCTCAATGTTGAACCAGAAATTCGCAATACTTGAAACAGAAAAGGTATTCTGGGCAATTTATTTGCAGTTATGACGGGGTATTGTGCAGGCTCTTCAAGCCATTTGACAGTACCTTTAAAGGTAAGTATTGTCTGCCCTAGTGGGAAATTTCTTGTGAAATTTAAGTGCGGCCAGTCTGCAGACCAAAGGCGTTCAGCTTATCTTCTTCACACTGAAAATAATAACTAAGCTTACAACGTCTCCCACTGCTTTCATGATTACTGTCAACTCTGAGTCGTTCTATTTCGCATAGCTTCAAGGGTTTTTTAACTTCTCGACGACAATGGAAAGGAAGATATGCATGCCATCACGAGCCTTCCAAGGGATAACTTTACTACTATGAGATTCAGGGTCTCTGTAACACGGTTTTTTGGACTTTGCTCCTTGTCAAAGCATCGGATGTAGCTGAAAGTTGACATATGTATATTTTACAACCACACACAAATTTTGTCAGCATTATCAATAACCTAAACCCGATAGTTTTAATTTTTATAGAGTAAAAATGATCTAGCCGACGCCATGGCCAATGATTACGAGCCAAGAGTCGAAAAACATTCATTACCTAAGCAAGGTAAACAAACAAAAACCTTTTGGACTAAATGTTGCCCCGGCCCATCACCAGACAGACAAATGCCATCGGCTCTGAAACCCAAAGACTTTATGAATGGCGGAACGATACATAGATGTGGGTGGGGTATCAGTGCTAGCGTAGTAATACTACTGTAGCAGTAGTGCCGCAACAGTATAGCAGTAATATACATAAATTAAACGTTTAGACCAACTGCTGGGTATCCTTGAGGATCATTTAGCACTTCTTACAACTACTCGAGAAATTAGTTTTTACAGCCAGAAGTTAAATTTTTCTAATCCAAACAATGCCCATGGTGGCCTTCAGTGTTATCCTGAATTTTAACGCTGGGAAAGTGGGTGGCCTCATGAAGTCACCAGTCGCGATAATTATTGGTGAAGGTTAAAGCCAATATACGGTACCGGCTATTTTTTTTTTTTTTTCAGTAAATAGGTAGATAGCCAATAAATAAAAATTGCTTGAGATTGGATATAGCAGTTATCAAATCAAGCTTGTCTACTATGTTTTTTGGTAATTACCAACTATTCCTACATCTTGTCAATCTGATTGTGACCTATAAAGTAGACTGTAATTTCTTTGGAAACTTATTTTGGGAGTTAGACTAATAATCGAAATGTTTTTGTATTTATTAACATATTTTGTTGGTTTGTTCATTATGACAATTATCAGTGGGGAGGTTCCAGAGTTCATAAAAGTGTACTGCTTTGCTTGTATTTAAATTTGTGTCATTGTTGCCAGAGGTTTAGCCTTCGTTACGTATAGCCAATCATCCATCGAGAAAGAGGGAAGAAATAGTTACGTAACGAGTGCGTTCGAAACCTTTTCTCTGAGTAAGTTGGCCCGTCTTCAAAAAAGGTCACTTTTACATTATAAGTACCAAATTTATTCAACCTACGTAGTGCAGAATACACTCAAAATTTATGTGTTGATATAATATGTATTCTGAATAAGCGTTATATTTATGAAATGCATAGATAAAAAGTTATTGCGAAAAAACCGTGTTACAGAGGACCTGAATCTCATAGTAGTGGAACTGAAGGCACCTTTTGATCAACATGGCTAAAGGCAGAGCAAAGAGGGCATCTACCTATGGCAGATAAAGGAAGTAGAATATCAAAGAGGTCGAGCTGTGAGAATTGGTTCACAATCTCTATGCTTAAAAAATAGGGGGAAAAGCAACCAGGGTCGGAAGGGCCATTTAATAATCATCTGGATGGAAAATCGAGGGAAGGTAGTGGTGTAGAAAGCAGTATAATTTTAATGCTGTATACGGGGTTACATAGGCAAAGCCTAAAATTAAAATTCTGGAACGGTGGATCTTCTTGAGTGTAGACGAAGAAAGTTAAGAATTCAGTGGGCACGGGCTGAATCACAGAGCCTGGACGGGAACATTTTATAAACAGATAAACAACAACACGATCTCAGGTTATTTGCTAAATTGTAAACACGTACATCCTGTAAAGTGTATTCCCACATGATACAGACATCCGTGAAAGGTCAACTTGCTGCCTCGCACCACGCCATCTTTCTAAACGTCTGCCTTGTGGAGTCCTTTCTGGCTTCGTTACATCGAACAGTCTAAATTCCAACAAAAGAGACTCCAGTGACCTCTGGGCAAGAGTCCAGTATTTCATTTATTAAATTTACTTTTAGCTTAGAATTGCCGTGAATGAGAGATTAAGCTTCATCCCTCAAGTGGTTTGAACAAGCGCAGCGCAACGTATGTGCCTACCCAATGTTGGCTTCAACGTAAAAAAAGTGATTTACAATATCTTCAATCTGGTGTGAGAAATGAAATGGCTTTCTATGCCAGTAATATAGAGGGCGACAGTGGGTATGCACATACGTTGCTGTGCTTTTGTTCAAACCCTGAGGCCTGGAACTTATTCTCATTTAAATGCCAGTTACGTTAACATTTGGGCATTATATTGGCCGTTCCATTAACACTTCAGTTATAAAGAATATGTGCAAACTTATGTAGTATACTTGATATAGCTTACATGCTGAAAACATTAAATATAATGACCGCTCTCCATCACTCACTCGCTGTCCAGATACAAAGGGATTTGCTTCCCCCATTCCGATCTGCAAAAGACAACTCCTTGCTAGCCTTTTCGGGGAATCTAACTCAATAGAGCTTTTCTGAGCCTCTTTACTGACGTTTAGGAGACTACGGCTGCACCGGAATGTTGAATGGACACCAGCTTACAATTACATTAGTATTTCTATTCAGCTTTTCTTCGCCTTTTGGGGATACAAACAGTGCATCTATCTATATGACACCAACAGAGTCCCAATTCTTAGAGAATTGTGAGATAGCACAATTGGATGAAGAGTGTTTTCGACAGTTTTCCGGCAGCGAAGAAAAAAAAAACATTTGTATTACCCAGACTGAAGAGGTTTTATGAAACTGAAACTGTAAGTAAATTACACTCCATTCCTCATTCTTGTTTAATTGTATTCATTCTTATTACATAAGGCCACACTGTAACCGAGACGGAACTCCGAATTTCACTCAAACACAGCCTCACAGAGACGATTATCAAAGGCTACAAAATATAAACTGTTACCAACAGCCATTTTCATCAGTGCTCACTGTCACAAACCAAGAGACAATAACATTCAATGACCTTAGGTGGTTTCATCAATTCCGAAGGAACTTCAAAGATACCAGGTTTACCCTTGATGGGTGTACATGTGAACATTATATATATACACACACACATATATATATATATATAATATATATATATATATATAGTATATATATATATATATATATATATATATACACACACACACACACACACACACACACATATATATATGCATGTGGTATGATATATATATAGATATAATATAATATATAATATATAATATAATATATAATATATATATATATTCTATATATGTATATATATATATATACATACACACACACACATATATATATATATACACACACACACACACACTCACACACACACACACACACATATATATATATATATATATATATATATATATATATATATATATATATAAACACTTTGCACGTGGATTTTATTTATTCAATATTCACATTATGTTCCTCAATATTTCCTTGTTTAAAATTATGTCACATTTAAAAGGGAATATCAGTCTTAGAAATCAATGCGGATGCGCAAAGCTTTTTTATTTAAAACAAATATTTTTTCTCCTAAAATAGAGCTGTTTCCCAATACCGGGCAGTTACCAAGAACCAGAAGAAAAATCACTGCCACATTCATACATTTAATGCCGACTCAAGGATGAAGTCCCTGTGCAGTAAGTCTCCCATATCATCCTCTTCACACATACACAAGAGGCTCATCAGCAGCACATCTAAACCCTACAAATACTTTAAGCCATTCACTCTTTTACTACACATAATCTTCCACCTCTGAAACCTCTTTCACGACACCTATCTAACCTTAGTTGCTTAATTTATTTTTTCATCTTTTCCTCCTATCACTTATCCACTGACCTTCCAAATGACCATACTGTTTCAAAATACTACGATTCAGTCTTTCATTCATGAACTATGCTACCATGTCTACGTATCCCCATTTTTCGCACACCATTTCGTCTCAACTACTCAACAGCTCTATGGTGTTGTGCGTGAGTATACAACTGTTTACACGCACACACTATTATACATAAATGAAATATATTATATATAATATATATTATAATATATATATATATAATTATATAATACACATATATATATATAGATATATATAATAACATTTATCATATATATATATATATATATATATATATATATACATTTAGATTTATATAATAAATAAATATAAATATATATAATATATATATATATATATATATATATATAGATACACAATGATAATCATTTCTATTTATGTAATATTCACAAAAACCTAATTGTCATCTGGCTTCAAACAAAACTCAAGAAAACTTTGAATCAAGTATACAAGCACGCACGAGAGAGACCTCAAGCAATACGAAAGAAACAAAAGAATGCTCACAAGTGCACGAATTCGTGGCCTCACCGTTCAGAAATAATTTCTTCAGCCTACAATCTTTGAAGTCAGGCGATGACCGTAAAAATCTCTCGATAAGAAGAAAAAGACGATACATACACCATCCGCGAGAGCGGGATATAAAAACGCGATGTTCGCAACACAGCACGTTGGAGTTTCTTCTGACTCCTCATCAACAATTGCCGTCTCTGGTGGGTCGGAAGGGAACTCCTCCTAAACATGAGGAAACTTCGTTAAAAGGAGGTACTTCCACTTGGTGGGGAGTGATGGAGGCAGGCGAGAGGACTGTTGCAGAATTTAAAGACCTGGCAATTTGAACTAACCTCCAATACTGCCCTTCCTTGTGTGCGACTGGTTAGATAAAGTAATTCCTATGCATTAAAATGCTCTTCAATAAGTAACTAATAAAGGGAAATATGCATGTTCTTCATTAATTTGTATACGATTTATGTATAAACAATAAGGAAAAATATTTCCATGAATTATGATTGTTACCGAATAATAAACAACGAGCAGGTATCAGATATGAATCTGAAAAAAAAAAAGTTGCATACCTACTCTAAACTCTTGAAGCCAACACTGCATTCCATGAACTACTGTCCACTGCAAATTGAGATCGGAGTTCCTTCTTCACTCATTTCTACCGGTTGGTTTTCTTTCAGAAATTACTCCAGATCAAGGGTCAAGTTAATAAAGAAGAAGAAAGAAAAAATATAGATGTGAGAGAGAGAGAGAGAGAGAGAGACTTACGCTGTCCTGGACCGAGCAATGTTTTCAACTAAAAAGGAGTCCCTATCACGAGAAATAAAAGTATAAAAACTAAATAAAAAATATATATAAAATAGCATAAAATCAAGAATACAAACGCCCACGGTACGAATATATATTTTCGAAATTTTCCTTATCAGTGATGGAAACTGTTACTATCATCATCATCATCATCAACAACATATCACTAATATAATTTGTTTAACAAATTGGGTTCCATAATTATCCGACGCTATCACAACAGCACACATAAATAAACTGATTATTATATGAAGTATGTAGTATATATGATGGACATATGATTTTTATGTTAACTTTATAAAAACTGTGCTTTATATTAATAATAATAAAAAATAAAGATATCTAATCTACAACAGCAACGCTAAATGAATTAACAGAATTCTTCAAAAATATAACTTTCTAAAAAGAACCAAAATTCCCAATGGTTTTCTTTCTCGCGTTATGAAAAAAATCAGACTTCAAAAATACCTTGAGAGGTTTTCGAATGCAATCTCAACTCCAATGTGCATGCAGCCAGATCGCCGAAAATGGAAGTTGACTGAGTTCTCGAATCTCCCGATTACATTTTCGGCTTTGATTTTGGTACTACACTAAAGGAAAACAGATGTCGATTTTTATATTGGCAATACTAATAGTATTATCATTACATTTTAATATTACTATTGGTATCATTTTTTTTTGTAGCTCTGAATATCATTATTATTATTTTTATTATTATCATTATTATTATTATTATTATTATTATTATTATTATTATTATTATTATTGGAGAAACAAATCCACAGTATTGTAAATGTACATATATTTAAATTTAAAACTTTAAGGATAGCTTTTGGTAACCGAACAGATTCCCGAAAGCTATCCTTAAAGTTTTAAATTTAAATATATATACATTTACGTAACTGGGGATTTGTTTCTACATTTGAAGACTCGTGCTACTATAAGGATACTATTATTATTATTATTATTATTATTACTGTGGCACTGACAAAACAACCGCTCCTTCCAGATGCGCTTTGTACATCGCACTACATTAAAACCAACAATGTTATCATTTTTAACAAGACTACTAGTCCTATTTCTAAAACCCCACCTGACTACAAAGGATTTGTTCTTGCAAAAGAGATGAAAACTGATGCGACACAAGTTAGAGAAGTTGGACAGCTAGGTAAGTAGATACGAATTGGACATAACATGGATCTGAACCGGATGTAAAACTTCTCGACTGATTTAGATGTCTTCGTTAAAATTCATCATCTATTTTGGCATGTGATTTATGGCTGAAAGCTTTGTACAATGTGGGTACAAATGTCAACTGTAGCTATATGAACTGTACTGAATATAGATTTTAGGCCAAAGGACAAGCACTGGGACCTATGAGGTCATTCAGCGCTGAAATGGAAATGGACAGTAAAAGATCTGAAAGGTGTAACAGAGGAAAACCTCAAAGCAGTTGCACTATGAAGCAATTGTTAGGAAAGGGTGGAGAGTAAGATGGAGGAAAAAGAATATGAAAGTAGGTGCAACAAAAGAAATGAAAGGGGTTGGAGCTAGGGGCGAAGACAAGCTACAAAGAACCTTAAGTAAGGCCTACAGTGCACCGCCTGACGGCACTACCCACCTACTGGTAGAGCTGTATCCAGAATGATTTAACCATACGGGTAGAAAAAATCTACAAATGTCAGCACCCAATCATTTCTCTCCTTGTATGCCTTTGCGTGCATGTCACCTAATCATGAAGAAAAATGACAGGTGTATGTCTATGCATCAGTTTGTGCATAAAATAACGATTCAACTCAAAGCTGAACTTCGCACCGTCCGTTTCCCGGTTGGGGAAAATCTTTTGCTGCAAAAAGCTGTTTGCCTTCCAAAACGATAACCTAATTGACGCTTCGCCATGAGTCGTTGCATGAAAAAGAGCTTCTCGAAAAGTTTTATTCACGTGAATCGAAATGGATTTTTTGAGCGAATAAAAAAAAATATAAAGAAACTGATTTCCATCGGAAATGAAAGTTTTCCTTAGTCTTGGATCTCACTGCTGAGTTCTTTCATTCTTTATGACATTGTTGCAAAGTATAAGATCTTTTCACTAAGGATAACCAACTACAGTATCAACGGCAACGGGAACATAAATAATAAATATAATTTAGTTTGAAAATAACTAGAATGCATAGGAGCACCCCTATTTGTTATAAAAATACAATTGTCGAATTTATGACATTGGTAAAAATATATTCAAGAATGAAATGTAACAAAGGTGTTGGCAAATTCTATCCGTTAACATTTATAACCCTAAATGATAAACACATTCATCAAACATTATAAGTAGATTACACACAAAACGAAATGAACACGTTTAAAAACATCTTCACGACAACACCATTTTTGTCAACATTTTTAAATATTCCGATTTTACTTTTGCAGATGCGAGGATCAACAAGATGAGCCCAACCCCTGCTAAACATTTACAGTTATTTATCAAAAGTGGTGAAACTTGTCCACCGTGAAATTTGTAGTACCTCCATATCCAGTTGCTCATATCCTGTCAATTTGGTTGACAAGTAGACCAGGTTTACCTCTTCGTTTGTGATAGTGACCCAACGTACCCAGATATGGGACCAAAACGAGGATTCACTGTTATTCCTTTTTTTTCTAAATTTTAAGGCAAAGGGATGTCTGTGGATATGTACAATGTGGTTTGAAATAAAAATAATGGTTTTACACTTAGATCCTGTAAGCCCTACGGCTCTGTAGACACGGCTGAATATTGTTTCTGTCGATCACCCTGATACCTATGGACAGAGATGTAATATTTTAGCTGTATAACAAAAACGAAGACCAAATGTGCATATCTTTTTTTAATATTACCAGACGATAACGATATTTTTATTCTATATGAATGTTGTATTCCACCAGACTTAACAAAAAGTAGGAGGAAGTAGTTTGAGAGGATATCAAAAACCCTTTTTGGGCATTATGGAAATAGAAGATTTTTCTGGCCTTATTTGATAATGGTCTCATATATTTTTCCAACAAACAAGAACTTTAAACTTTCCTCACTGAATGACCCTCCATGCTAGCTAAGTGAATCATTTGGTCCTTCTCCGCATAACGCGAAATACACAGTCGAGGTCAAGACCCCACGCATCTAGTTGTCTCATGAGCCCAGGCGCCAGATTAAGGGAGAAAAAAAACCCTTCCGTAACCTAAATCTATTTCGTCCATGTTGTTTTGTCAAAGATAAATCTGTTAGTGTGTATTAAAAAAGGGAAAAGCGTGTATATCCACTGCATGAATCAGCAGTAAGTTCCAAATAAAAGTATGAAGAAATAGCCTCAAAGGCCGTTTCATTTTCATTCATTCTTTTGATGTTGCTAAATTTTGATTCTACTTGACATCTAGAGCACCTTAGGTGTGTTCTGGAAAAAGTAAGCACACTAATAATCACGTCCCCAAATCCAAATCCTTGTTGGAACTGAATTACTTTAGAACAAGGTGACAATTTGAAGGTGGTGGTATTTAATATTTCACAAGTGAAGAACAACTCTGAAGTAACTGGATATTAGCTTATGAATGTATTAGACTTAATAATTTAAAAAAATATTGAAAAATCAGAAGGAAGAGAGGAGAGAGAAACAAACAAAGACTATACAGTATATTCGGCTGAGGGATTCAATTGAATAAAAAATAGCCTCATTACTAGATATTATGAATAAGAAAAATTAGAGTTTTAGTACATATAAGACAGGACGATATAGTTACAAAAGCAAATGAGGATTGGGGAGTTGAACCACCGTTAAAAAAAAAAAAAAAAAAAAAAAAAACAAACCAGGATCATCGGAACACCCGTTAAATTTGAATGAATGGTCAATCAAATTACTATTACGAATTAAGTGTAAATAGAAAAGATATAAAAATAAATCCACATATCATAAACAGTGTTACCGGCTGTGATTAATTAATTGTCAAGGGTTTGTCTCAATTGGCTGCCACGAGGCCCAGCAACACCCTACTTAAAAGATTAATTATATCTGAGCTCGTTTGTTAATGATGACATTAAAATGCCAATATCCCCCACACCTCAATATTCAAGGCCATGCTATGCTCCTCGATCTTGAATATTACGGAGTGTTCTCTCTCTCTCTCTCTCTCTCTCTCTCTCTCTCTCTCGTTCTATGTCTCTCTCTCTCCTCGTCTCTCTCTCTCTTCTTCTCTCTCTCTCTCGATTCGTAGCCTGGTAATAAGCAAACTCAGCTAACAAACTGAGGGACCAGAGTTCAATTCCAAACCAAACGACGAGAGACGAAAAATCCAAAATTCCAATGTGCCTTTGGAGACAGCACTAAATTGTTTGTTGATCGACTGTTGTGGGTTGTCCCCAGGATGGAGAAAGAGATGAAGAAAATCATCCGACGTTAGCGTTTACTGCTGTCAAACTATATTCAATCAACACTAGAAGCACCATTCATACGAACTCCTCTCTCTCTCTCTCTCTCTCTCTCTCTCTCTCTCTCAAAAACCGGTTCTTTGTTAATTTCAAAGATCCCTGAATCACAAAACTAGTTTACTGTTAAAGCCCTTATCTTTAAGTACCATATCTACACCTTTTGTACAGGACAATGAGCATGAGTAAGACATTCAATATCCACTCCATTAGGACAATGGAATCATAGCAGAAACTGGAATACTGTATTATAGTTGCATTACATTCAAAATGATACAAATACAACAGCATACATAGTTTCAATGGACCCCTTTCAAATAGCCATATTGGAGCGACATCAAGATTTTATGGAATTTGGGTCAAGATCATTACAAACACATCAACAGACTCCAAGTAAATTTCATGTAGGTAAAATGGAATGTAGTGCAAATGATTAAAAATGCCCATCAGTTCCCCTAACAAATGATATCAACAAAATCATTCACTTAATTAAAGAACGGGGAATATCTTTAAATATTTCAGAGGGGCTCAGCTGGGAACAACAGTAGCGACAAGATACACACACGACAAGTTCAAAATAAATAAATGAACAACAAAAAAAGCTTAAAGGCAACACACTCAGGAGAAATAGTGGGAATCCAAGAGAGAGAGAGAGAGAGAGAGAGAGAGAGAGAGAGATAGAGAGAGAGAGAAGAGTCCGAGAGTCAACAAATTAAATTAAATTTTTTCAATGTAGTAACATGGAAAAAATTCTAGAAAAAATGGCATAAACTAAGAAATCTTCCTGATGAAATTAAAGTTGGTAACTTTATGTCAACACAACATAATCACAAACACAATATAAAGATCAATTTTTAGCGCCCTCGCTTTTCGCTCGAGTCCTCGGCTTGATCCTGATGAGAAGTGGAAATTTTTAATAATTATGTTAATAATAATAATAATATTGGCAGCAATAATATAATTATATTATTATTATTATTATTATCATTGCTTTATGGGATTTCTTGAGAGTTTTTCATGGAGAATATGAATTTTGTTAGTAGTTTGGTCGTTAATAATAATAATAATAATATTAAATTTATTATTTTATTAATTATTATTATTAGTTAGTCAAGTAGTAGTAGTAGTAAGTAGTAGTAGTAGTAGTGAGTTAGTTAGTAGTTAGTAGTAGTAGTAGTGCAACTATAATTATCATTATTATTATTATTATTATTATTATTATTAGTAGTAGTAGTAGTAGTAGTAGTAGTAGTAGTAGTAGTAGTAGTAGTAGTAGTGCAACTATAATTATCATTATCATTAATGGCCAGCCTAACAAAATTCAGATCTTCCATGACAAACCCTCAAGAATTCCCAAAGACCAAAAGGGAACTTGGCATAAGCTGAGTATCATTTTAAGGTGTGTTTTAATCAGTAATCAAACAAACATCGAAGAAGCCATGGCGTGGCGTGGTGGACAGTGTTCGTACGAATGGCAGTGGGGAGAGGGGTAGCGCATAAGGAGGGGGAGAGGTAGGACTCCCTCCAGGGTGTATATTCACCTAATGTATCTTGTAAGACCAGCTGCCCCTGCCAGCTGCATCCTGAAAAATATCTTTATAAGAAAGTAGATATCTTTTATCATTTCAGAGGCGTTAAGGTTTTCCCACACTCACTACAATAAGAACTGAACCACCACAGGTTTGTTATCAAACTGAACCTCTATCACACTTCTACCATCGAAAAAAAATAGGAGATTAGAAGAGAAAAGCAAATAAATACGTCAAGACCCTTGAGGCCATCTGAGCCTTTAGATGAGCTTCAATTCACTTGAGTTTCAGCATCAACGACTCTTAATTCTGGAAGAGGCTTAAAATTGTTATGTGACAAGTTCCACATTCCGTGACATCACGTCCTCCAAAGGAAACTGACGTGCAACTCAATTCACACGGGATGTTATAGCAACATACATTTGTCAAGTATGATCTGAGAACAATACCTCTCAAAGCAAGAAGATGCAGCAAAATTTCTCAATTAGATATGACTAAAATCTGTATTTTCGACATCAAAAACCAATGACGAGATTCTGATGTTAGTAAAAATGTTAAGTAAGCTCTTATTTCTTTCTCTTTGAAAGACACTTCTCAATCCACATGTGTGGTACGTAGACGCTGAAGTAAACAGGACAGTAGTATTTTACTTAGGTAAACAAAAAAGGAAAAACCCCTCTTTCTTTCCTAACGCTTTACCGATATTCAATTTCTAAAGCACCAGTGAAGGGCTGGCAGGTGTTTTTCCCACTGCCTTTAGTTTCTCACTCTGTCTCTTCAATCGCTTTATTTCTCGGTGACCCTACACGGTTAAGACCCACCTGGCTCTCCAGATGTATTGTCAAGCTGGTGATGGACGGCATGCGATGGCGTTACGAACATTAAAGGTATGGCTGCTAAAAATATATACATTTTTCACGCGTAATCGACGGATATCATTACAATTCAAGAAAAGACGCCATTTCTATTTGTTCAATGATTGATGCAAGTCTTGGATTGATGCATTCTTGGATGCAAGGTCTTGGATTGATAAATTCTTTGATGCAATGTCTTGAATTGAAATATTCTTTGATGAAAGGTCGTGGATTGATGCATTCTTGGATGCAAGGTCTTGGATTGATAAATTCTTTGATGCAATGTCTTGAATTGATATATTCTTTGATGCAAGGTCGTGGATTGATGCACTCTTCTTTTTTAAGAGCATTAAACTCTCTGTGTATCTCGGGTTTTATTTTGTTATTCTAAACAGTGAATGCATTTTTCTATCTTTTCAAACTAAGGATATTTTTTTTTACAAAGAAATAAAGAAATAAATGACACATCATACTAAAATTTATACATGGCATGTACGAAAAGGGAATATATAGCTCATGAAACTTCAAAATGATAATTATATAACTGAACTTGAATGAAACTTGGCTATATACCTTAGCTACGTTATGATGACGAAGAAAACATCTATAATTTTGGTATGTATGTATGTATGTATGTATGTATGTATGTATGTATGTATGTATGTTGTATGTATGTATGTATGTATGTATGTATGTATATAAGTTATTTTAGTGGACAAAAGAAACAAATTTAAAAGCAATGACTATTACCCAATTCATCGTTAACAGATTAAGAGAGCGTAAATCTCAGAACACATCCAATCACTCCTTGATTAATCAAAATGTCACTTTACGTGGTTGTAATGAACTGAATCGCAACGGTGAATACGGATTGGAATTGGAATATAAAATTGAAGCCAAACGCCAAGAACTGGGACCAATGAACGTCATTCAGCGCTGAAAAGAACATAGAAAGTAAAGAAGGGGTTCTAAGAGTGTAACAGGAGGAAAACCTCGCAGTTGTACTATGAAGGTGAAAAGTAAGATGGGAGAAAGACCACATGAAGAGAAGTACAGTAAAGGAGGTGAATATTGATGCCAAAGCTGTAGAGTATCACTGAGTTTGACGACACAACTCCTTATACAATACCTGCACTATCTATTGATAGAGAAAAAAGAAAAAAAGATCGAAGATTTTCTTATATAAGAGCAGTAATCAATACAGTGGGATGTGTGCCTTACATAAAGATACAACAACTTGAAGAAATCTTTTCATACAGCCTTAGCAACACAAACAACAGAATCATTCCATGACAAGTTGGAAATAAATTGATCATCCAAAGTGGTAATAGAAACCGAGTCAATTTTGTGTTCGTCGAAAAACAAAGAAGAATGGGAAGGAAGAAGGGAAAAAGAGATAAAAGATATAACACAACGGAAGCTTTAAAATTGTCTTATACAAGAGAGTCACGTGTGGAAAAGATCGACAATAGAGAACAAATAACCAAAATTACATCAAATAAATATTTGTTATACTAGCAGGGTAATAAACAAAGAATCATAAAATCTCTCGTTTCTTTCGCCTGTTCCAGAATTCTTCAAGTTACATAAGGTTTTTTAAAGATTTTAACAGAGGAACTCATTTTGAACCCATACAAAATTTATAAGTTACAAGTTTAAGCATTAGGTAAAATAGTTTTTTATTATTCCACTGACCATGTAAAGCGAATGAGGACAAGAAAGCCGGTTCAGGAGAGGAATCAGTATTCCAGCATTTCACTGAACCACTCCCAGAGCACTCTATAAAAAATTCCGCCATGAAGTGAGTAATCTGAGTGAAGTTTTTAAGTTTGTGTTATTCATATCGGAGTAAAATAGTGCTTTGGAAGACCAGCTTTACTTCAAATGCGTAACAGGATGAGTTTGTGCATCTAAATAGTTCTAGCTTGTGCTTGCATAAGTACGGTACCCGGCTGTATTTCTTAGTACAGTACACTGACTTACAATTGTAATGATCAGGTTATTTGAGGTTTACCATGTGAATTTGAACAGCTCTACAAATACCCTGTAACAAACTTTAGTTTAAGTCATTTGATTAGTTGTAATGATCCGAGTATTTGTGTTGTACTCAACAACTACTGCAAATAGGAGAATCCAAGTTTACTGGGGTTGGTAGTAGCTAGAATCTATTTTAACATCTTTTTTGGCGACTGGAACTGTTATTGTTTACATATATAATGCAGCAAATGCAATAGATATGATTTTTGAAGTTGTTACTATATTTCTTTTTCTGTCAGTGTTAATTTAAGCCGAGTGAGTGCTTGCTTCCCTGGGTTAGGTTTGGGTTCAGTCTCAGACTATTCATGCTTTTCAATAATATAGCCTTGTTTATTCTGTTAAGTATGTAAAAGTGAAAATCCTATTTCTCGCCATATACTGGAAGAAGTTCAATATAATTTTTCCTCTAACTTCAAAGCTAAAATTTGGTTATAATTTTACCCTATAAATCATTTCTTGAAAAATAAAAATATGATCTCATACTTCTTTAACCTACTTATTCCTACCTTGCTAACCTTTAACCCCGTCCACATGAGTGGCACGTGTCAAACGGTTATACCCATTACCAAATCACATTCCAACACAAACTTTTACAAGGTGGGGTTCGGCCACTAACACGATGACATCATAAATGTGGACCTTAACCTTCCTATTTCGCCAGTCCGCAAACCTGTGGGCTAACCTGGTCTTGAAAAGCCTGATGGTGTTTGTAGTTCCCTTTCAAGACAGTTTAGGATTTAACGTGGGTTCTTCCTTACTCTTTCTGAAAGTAAGGCCAAGGTAACAGTGGAAAAACAGAGCACTGATGATAGGGACTCCACTGTGCAGTATTCCCTAAGGTTTCTTCGGGAAATACAGCCAAACTTTTAGGGGCAGCCACACCCCTGAAGTTGGTCTTAAGAAAACGCCGGGCATCTTTCAAGACCTGATCAGGTTCCCAGCATTCTACTTCTTTGGGAAAGAGTTAAGCCTTCCTGGTCCTTTCAGTCTTCCCACCAGTATTTGGCCAAAAAGGGCGGCAAGACGAAGAAGAGAGGAGGAAACTAAAGTACGCAATCCTCCTTTCCCACTGCCACATGTAGGGGGATACATATCACATTATTGGGCAATCTGACAGCAATGGGGCAGCCTTGGGTAGTTTTTATCCTTCGGGATGTTTGAAGACTTCCCTTTAAGAACTGACTCTCTCCCCTTCTACCAAAAAGGACAACTTCATTCTTTTGACAGATCTGAAAGACGCATATTATCAGATAGCTATCCATTAAAACTCTCGGAAGTACCTCTGCTTCACAACGATAAAACCTGTTCAAAGTGCCGGGTTTCAGGCTGTTGTCTTAACCACTGGTGTTCACATGAGTGTTCACACTTGTGTAGGTTTGGGCTCATTCAGATGGAATCCGTCGGTTACAGTGCTTTATTGATTGGTTGATCCACTGTCCTCCGAGACACAATTCTCTGGATCTACTTCTCTCCTTTTGTAGCAATCTCGTACCATGTAACATCAGGTCTATCCACCTACGTTACTTCAGTGTTATCTGAGAACAACACCACAAGATAAACAGTCCTTGCTTTATCAAGCGCACAATAGATTACAGAAATGGACTTGAGATCAACTTACGGAAAACAAAAATAATGAGAAGAAAGCATGTAGAAGGGGCAACATAACATTAAAAGGAGAAAGAATTAATGAGAAATAGTTTTTCAGTAGTAGAAACAATGATATCCAATACAGATTTTCTTGAATAGGAGTTTAGAGAAAGACTACAAAGGGGAATCAAACAATGGTTAGCCTGAATAAGATTTGCTAGTCAGACTGGACTTCCAAACAAAAGTAAGATTATATATTGTAAAGTGTAATCCGCTTTGTTAACCAGACATCAATCACAGGATGATAATGAATTCTATATCTAAAAGACATTGTAGAGTTGAGAATTATGTTTAAAAATGAATGGCTGGACAAACTAGGACATTATGTAAGGAAAATTGCATAAGAATCATAAAGTAGTTAAGATAATAATTGAAATAAAGGGTGATGGCAAAAACTTGGAAATGTTCTTTGTTAAAAACCTAGTTAGAATAGGACGTGATAGTCAGCTTAGTTACTGAAAGCACTAGAAGAGTTGCAAGACTCGCACAATATAGGTTTAGGAACTATGACACGGGTGGTGGGGCCCAGTGAAGATTTGTCTGTAGAGGTGAAAGTGCAGGAAAGGCAGGAGTGGCGAAATTAACGATTTTTATACATATGTTTGTATGTATATGTATATATATATATATATATATATATATATATATATATATATATATATATATATATATATGATTTAACTGGTTTCGGATCCTATTACTTATGTTTTTTTTAGTTAAAACTTAACTATATTATTACACTCCACCACATTAAAACTGGTAATCCCTCCAACAAGACATTAACCATCTTTCAGTATGATCTCCGAATAAATGCTACCCGCAGTCTTTATATATAGGTATATATATATATATATATATATATATATATATATATATATATATATATATATATAAAAGCTCCGTGTGGTCCTTATAAACATTTCGCTGATATCACCAAACCTTCTACAGTACCGAAATTAGCTTTTTTATGCCAAATTCCCTTTTCTACAATAGTCTTTTTGACAAAGATTTGCACAAATTGTTCACATACATTAAGACGTCATTCACCTAAAATTAATCACTCACACAAAAAAACCCATTGGAAAGGGTTTCTTTTTTCAAATACAAAAGTCTATTACATCCACTTCTAACTTCTGACGTGGAATACTAGTATACTTGCCCTAAGCGCAACTCTCGTGTCATATATTAGATTCCCGAGGAAGTCTCCGAGGTTATGAATCGAATCTGATCGGGGGACTGAGTTTTCGCACTGGGTTTAGACTCTCCAATCCCAAACATTCTAGTATTAGGAATATTAAACACTTATAAAACGCCTAGTGAAAGATATGATTTCAGTATTATGGGACAAACGACCTATCCTCTAGTCCTTATTTATGAAACAACTAACCCCGACCCCGCTTCTCCTGTGATAACTTTTTCTTTGGGCATTTTCTGCCTTCTGCTCCTTCTACATAAAGTTAGTTAGCGACCTTGAATTTTGATGTTTTTAATCTGCATTTTTTATCTGTGCTCCATTTTGCGATCTTGGATTTTGATGTTTTTAATATGCATCTTTTATCTGTACTCCATTTTATGAATTTTACTATTTTTAGAACAGTTTTTGGAGTAATTTATTCATTACTCAAGATTTCCTGAAGATGTATAACTGAATTATTAAGAAACTGGAAAAAAAAATTCAACTTAGTAAGTTTCCCTGGTCCACCTTCACGCTGATGTGTGTAACGTACGGACGTATGTATGTATGTGCATATATAATATATATATATATATATATATATATATATATATATATATATATATATATATATATATATATGCCACACATAAATGGTTGATATCGTACACACTATAAGGCACAGATTTGATCAATTTCCTGTAATTCCAGTATTCCACTGGAATAGAAAATTCAATAATAATTGGTTACTTGTGGCTTAAAGTATGAAGGTGTACAAATTTTACGTGTAAAACTCACGTGCAAATTAGTGTAGTAAACCACACACACTATATGGTGGGTACTGTCGGGTATTCGATTCACTGTACCAAATCATTTATTGCTTAGAATTTCTCTTCGGTGGTATTCCAACAGTAGCTTATGTTTTTACAAAATTTCACGGTGATGTGATAAAATTTCATATTATATATATATATATATATATATATATATATATATATATATATATATATATATATATATATATATATATATATATATATATATATATATATATATGTATATATATATATATATATATATGATTGGTAAAATGTTCTTTTACAATAATTCCTTCTAATAAAAGGAGCTCATAAAAATACCAAAATATAGAGAGAAAATACTATATTTCAGACTGCTCTCTCTCTTCAGGTAGATGAATGAAAAAAGTTACAGAGGTGGTATTTATACCAAGAGATCCATCCACAATTAAGCCAATTTAGGTCACTCCCACTGATACTCTCTTTAATCCTCTTAAGCTTTGGTTGACAGAAAACTTTACCAATGACGCCTGAATCCCATGCGCCCTTTGAGATGTTCATTTCCTGTCTCTGTTTAATCAAGGCAGTTGCTGTTATAAATTATACATGACAAATTCCAGTTCATTCTGTGGTTATGTTATGGGTTAGATTTTCCGAGAGTCTGGGTCACCGTCTTAATCATGTCCAGGTGTGGAATTTTTATTTTGTTGTTGGATGTATCTCTGGTCTTGTCTTGAGGGGGTCGGTAGAAAATTACGTTGGCTTTGTGAATTGCTTTCTCAATTATATGATCAGGATACCTTAAAGACGAAAACTGCTTACGAATTAGTTCAAATTCTTTTTCCAGGAAATCTGGGGAACAAATTCGTAAGGCTCTTCAGAATAGGTTGCTAGCTACGCCTATCTTGATAGGAATGTCGTGATAGCTCAAGTAGTGAATGTATGAAAGTGAGAACGTTGGTTTTCTGTAAATGGTAAATTTGTATTCTGTTTTCTAATTATCAAAACATCACAGAATTTTGTTGTCGGTTTCCCATTCAACTTTAAATTTGATGCTGGGCACTAATGAGTTTAATTTTGAAAGGAATTCATTGAAACTGGCCCATCTATTATCCCAGAATGTTAGAATATCATCTACATACCTCATCCACAGCATGGTTTTGGGTTTTATTGCATTTATTACTGCAATTTCAAAGTATTCCATGTATAGATTGGCTAAAACAGGACTTAAAGGGCTACCCATACTGCACCAGAATTTTTGCTTATAGAACGATTCCCTGAATAAAAATACGTTATTAGATACAGATACACATAATTCAACTATTACTTTGTCAAGCGCCAATGGGAAATGATCTGAATAGGGGGCTAATTTTTCTCTCAAAAACTGAAGAACGTCCTGTACTGGTACTTTGTGAATAGGGAATCTACGTCAAGGATTAAAAGTTTTATGTTGTGAGGTGGTAAGTGCTTCTCTGAATTTGTGACAAAAATCTTTCGAATGTTTAATGTGAATGGGAGAAAAAGTGCCTAAAAAGGGGAAAGGAGGCCAGCTAACCATTTAGAAGTTTTGTAATTGAAAGCTCTGGCACATGAAATGATGGGTCTGAATGGAAGATTGCCTTTGTGAGGTTTGGAAAGGCCATAAAAGTAGGGTGGTTTTGGATTAATGACTTTAAATTTCTCTAATAGTCCAATGCTCTTTTTGCCTTGGCCAATTAATCTTATTTTCCAAAAAATTTCTATGGGGATGTTTTGGAGGGGAGTTTTCGTTAGTTTGTCGTAAATGTTTGTGTCGCTAAGGAGTTGGTTGATTTTGTAGAGGTAGAAGTCTTTGTCCATGATTACGATTTTGCAGTCTTTGTCGGATCTACTTATTACAGAATAAACTGGCTGGTAATGTACATCTCAACCAACGCTTTAGAGGATTAATGATGGATTATCAGTGGGAGTCCCCTAAACTGGCTTAACTGTGTATGGATCTCTTGTTATAAATACCACCTTTTCTGTAACTTTTCTCATTCATCTGCCTGAAGAGAGACAGCAGTCTCTGAAATATAGTATTTTCTCTCTATAATTTGGTGTTTTTATGGGCTCCTTTTATTAGCATATCCTCCATCGTTTACTTTTCCTTCGTGGCATATATCTTTATTTAAATATATATACAGAGAGAGAGAGAGAGAGAGAGAGAGAGAGAGACATCAATCATGCCTCTATAAATTGAATATCTGATGATTGGTGTAAATGACAGGGCTGTCAGCACGATAAATAAAATTCATATTTCGTCAGTTACCGATGAAATCTGTTGATCATTTGACAGCTATATTAGGAAAACATTCTCCCACAATAAAATAAACACATCAATACGTACTACGCTCGATGCAGCCTCACACGCGCAATTTCCAATGAGGTTCTGGTAATTGAGACCAAAACATAAAAATAAATCTTCCCAATACCAAAACTATAGCAAAAAAAAATTGTAGATAAAAGTAGACGAAAAAAAATCGTGTTTCTGAAGCATAAGAAAATGAGAGGGAAGAACAAATAAAAGATGAGAAACGGCAAAAAGAGAGAGAAGATGATGAGGTAAAACTAGAGAATAATATATAACAAATTGCAAGAAATTTAAAACTCGGCACTTCCTTGCTCCTTAGTTCCTCGAGATGTCCAGAGGAAATGAACAATCCTACAAAAGAAATATTAAGCTGGGAGGACACAACTACCCATATCAGTCAGCGTAACTCCAGTCTGTTAATACCAGCATTATACAGCCTGATCAACCAAAACCTCAGAAAACAGACTAAACTACTGAATAAACGGAAAAAGTCCTTTGAGGTCATTCAGCGCTGAAACGGAAATCTACAGTAAAATGTTCGATAGATGTAACAGGAGAACTTCGCATTTGCACCATGAATCAACTGTCAGAGGAGGGTGGAAAGTAAGATGGAAGACAGAGAATATGAAAGGAGGTACAGTAAAAGGAACGAAAGGACTTGTAGCTAGTCGCCGAAGGCAAGCAGCAAAGAACCTTAAGTAATGCCGACAGTGCGGTGCACTGACGGCACTACGGGGACAAAATCCTTAGCGCCTTTCAAAGACTGACGAACGAGTGCACGAACGTGAATCTCGCGTTCGAAATCTACCGAGGTGGTCGTGAGGCAAACAGATCTGAAATTAATAATGACAGAGGGGAAAAAGCAGAGGGAGAGCAGAGCACAATGGCTGCCGCACAATGAATGGCTGGAAGAAAACCCGAGCGATCACCAGGCTCTTTCAGAGGCGGCACAATGGTGTACAATCTTAGACGGAGCGTAATTATCGCCGTTGTTCTGTCGCTCCCTCCAGCTCAAAAACTGGGTTTCCCATTAACTTCAAAGAAACAGCTGAGCTTTGATTACTTAAGACTGAATGCTAAATGATTGCCACCACCATTCTGAGAGAGAGAGAGAGAGAGAGAGAGAGACGCACGCTTCCATATCGCAATCCACTTGATGCGTTATTAGGGCGTTATCAGATGATCATTACTGCACTTGATGCTTGTTCACCTACACTTACAGGAGATAATGTGGGCGTCCGTTAATCAATAGTCATTAAAACTCCTGTTCCATAATTAGCAGCAAAATGCTTATATGCTAAACGATTTTATGAAACAGAATAATTAGTCTTTCATATATACAGATTCTGCTGCTTACGTACGCAAATTCTAGGTAATCTAAAGGCCACAAAGAATTCTTAATATCTATCGCTGCTGAATCCACTTCGGTTAACATATCGAAGTTACTGTTTAATCCATGACAGCATACATATACCTATATATATATATATAGATCTATATATATATATATATATATAATATATATATATATATATGTGTGTGTATGTATGTATGTATGTATGTGTATCATGTAATGAATTTTTATCACATCACCGTGATTCATATACATGCATTAATTTATGCTACAAATGTTCTTTAATATCCAATTCGGTCTGCCTTGGAATTATTCATATATGTTAACCGAAGGGGTTTTTTAGTTGATAATAATTTCGTCCTCCTGTGGATTCGAACCAGCGGACAGAGGAGAAATCAAGACTTCAGTAGCAACTAAAAATTCCCCTTCGGTTAACATATATGAAAATATATTAATTCCGAAGTATAGCGAATTGGATATTAAAGGACATTTGTAGCTTAATGCATGTATATCGTATATGTGTAAGCATGTCTCTGTGTGACAGAAAAATGACAAGAAAACAAGAGGTGGAAGTCATTACCGAAAGGCGTGATAAATATACCTCTTAAAACAATAAAGATTAAGAGTAAACAGGAATAGAAGAAGGACAAGCGGTGACCACGAACAAGAAGAATATTGATTTTCAAGGAACAGGTAAGAAATGAAAAGTTGTTGCCAGGCGGGTGTTAGCAGACTGTCTGACAGGCACTCTCTCTCTCTCTCTCTCTCTCTCCTTCGTGTTCCATGAAGTGACCGAAATAGTTCATCTTGCAGCTCAGAGAGCAGCTTGAGAACATACGTAAGGGTAAGGTTATTGAGTACCGGGGCACTTCAATCCTATCGGCAAAGGCAGAAGGACTATTCGGTGCAAATATGAAAGCAATTCTTCAAACAAGGACGAAGTCGGGGAAGAAATAACCTTGACGAGAAATATATATACTATATATATACACATAAATTTCAACACGCTTTTATTGAAATGCACCAGGATTTTCTTACAAATATATTAAAAATATATACAAAAAATTAAAACACGCTTTTATTAATATGCACTAAAAAGTTTAAATTATTTTTTGAGACACTGGATTTTCTTACAGTTAATCGTGTCTACAAAAATCAAAGCGTTGGCGGAAAACATGGCAGGAAATGCTACTAGAAATAAAAACAATATATTTTTTGTCTTGTAGCATTTCCTGCTATGATTGGCTCCCACGCTTTTCCTTTTGTAGACATGATTAACTGTAGGAAAATCCTGGTGTCTCAAAAAATAATTTTAACTTTTTAGTGCATATTAATAAAAGGGTGTTTTAATTTTTCATATATTTGCTATTTTATACTTGTTAGTTTTGACAGAAATTGTAACCGATTTATGATTTTAACAAAAAAAAATCTGAATGTAATATCCTGTCGAGCCAAAGAAGGTTTGAAAAATCCGTAGAGTTATTAACGTATTCGAACGAAACAAAGAAGGTATGAAAAATCCGAAGAGTTTCATACAAATCCTGATATACCGGGAGGTCACCGTAGGGTCACTTCTGACCTACTGATCATGTAAGATTATATTGTCACGGATTGAGTAACAAAGCCAAATTTCAAGTCCATCGGACGAAGGGAACAAATCGAAAATTGAGCTGCAAGATGTGACCCAAACAGACAGACAGAAGCAGTAAAATCAAATAAAAGCATGTAATAAATTACGGCATTAGCCACAATTTCACAGAAGCACATCTAACTACTGAATCTACTTGACCTCTCTAGGACAGGTTGGATGTAACTTGCACAACCAATATGTTGCTATGGCGACCAGTATAATCAGCTTCTATATATAAACATTTACAAAAAATATGGAAACTCAGAAATGACAGGTAAAACATGAACTCTGTATGTATTTTCGTATAGTATCAATACTGTTGGATAAACTTCGGTGGTGAATAATCATGATTGTGAAAAATTACCCTTCTAACAAACTGATCAAAAAAGCGTCACTTGTCCCCCTGTCATTTATTGCTTATAAGGTAACAGATTTTGGTTTGTAAGGTAAAAATAAAATAACTAAGAAATATACAATAGTTCACCAAACCCCGATGTATTTCATGAAACATATCTCTCTGAGGTATATATATGTTCCAATCTATTACGTAGTATACCTAATGTCTCTGTTATTTTGGAGTATGCATTTCGTTTATCAATATTCAATTTAGGGTAACTTTGAACATAAAAACCTCATTAATTTTCATTATGAGTCTTGCCAACAACGTTTTAATTCTCATAACATTTTAACTCTATTCAGATTTCACAGGCTCCATTTACATAGAGTTAATAATTAATATCTTTACCGGAAAATCTTTCCATCAATTTGTGGTTCATCCTCTTACCCATTTGTGGTTCATCCTCTTACCCAATCACTGCCCCGGTTCTGCAGAGTATTCATAAACATCGTAAGACTATTCTTGACCATCCAGAGTTAGTTCATCGGCAGTGGTTTTCGTTCTTTCTTTTCCTGTAATGCAAGGACCGATGAAAGGGGAGACTTACTGGCCTCACCTGGCTCAATCCTAATGGGAAACATTTTTTTTACACCCTTTTATTAAAATGCACTAAAAAGTGAAAAATAATTTTCTGAGACACCAGGATTTTCTTAAATCCTGGTCTCAAAAAACTATTTTTACTTTTAAGCGCACTTTAATAAAAGTGTGTTTTAATTTTGTTTTAATCTTTTTTTATTTTATACTTTTCAGGCTTGACAGAAACTGTAACCGATTTCTTATTGTAGCTAACGAAAAAGATTTTATTTTTATAAATAATGTCCTGTTGAGCCAAAGAAGGTTTGAAAATCCGTAGAGTTATTAACTTAGTCTACCGAGTCAAAGAAGGTATGAAAATTCAGAAGTTATTCACTTCATACAAATCAGTGGAAGAGGTCACTGTGAGATCGCTAGAGGTCACCACTGACCTACTGAACATGTAAGGTAGTACTGTCACCAGGATTGAGTAACCAAGCAAATTTTCAAGTCCATCAGACGAAGGGAACAGGTTGAAAATTGAGTTACAGGATTTGACCCTTACAAACAGACAAAAAGGCAAGCAAATTAAAAGCGTATTATAATAATAAAAAAAGAAAAAGGAAATGAAAAAATGGGACTTGCTCCTGAAGAAAATAACAGGCCGGTCGCTTGAAGCATGAATGATTTTATGAATGCACAGAAGCAGGGAAAGCACTCCAAAGCTTGACGGTAAAAGAATATTTGACATATACCTTTTTTTAATCTGAATATGACTAACTTCCAAACGTTCATTAATGTTGCTATTATAATAAACCATTTAATCTTTTTTTTACTTTATAAAATCAAAAGACAGTGCTAGATGAAGTATTCAAAGTCATCAACACTGAGCGAATTAGTTTTCGCTATTCCTATAAAGAAACAAAGGACAGTGCATTTCTCTGAATTTGAATGCACACAACGCATGCATAGGGATGAGAGAAATTCACATTTGAACGAGAGAGAGAGAGAGAGAGAGAGAGAGAGAGAGAGAGAGAGAGAGAGAGAGAGAGAGAGAGAGAGAGAGAGAGAGAGAGAGAGTCCTCTTCAACTCTGGCAAGTGCGAGGCATTCAGTCATTCATATTTGCACTTTGGGAAATAGCCTTCCAACCGAATACTACCAACTATGAAGTTTCCCTCCCCTTTACTGCCAAAGTTTCGAACGGTGAAAAATCTCCAATTATGCAGAATTGCCCAACTCACGGCATAAAAAATAGATTGCTAAACTCTGCCCTCATTTACAAATTCGTATAAACAGGAAAAATGCATTACGATTGAATCTCTCTCCTTTTCTTGTTTGTTCTACTTGTACTGTGAAAGAGTTGTATTTTGAAATACCTCAGACATACAGAACATGACCAAGATACTTTAGTGAATGGTAACATCCACCTTATGATAGATAAACTCAATCCTTATTGATAGTATTTTCGTAACAGGAAAAACAACATGACGGAGATTTTACCTTCTCTGACTTAGTTTCCTGGCGTTTTCGAGGTTATTGAAAAAATAGGTATGTTGAAAAAACAGCAAGAACGTTTTAGTAAATCCTGAACCAAGCCAAATTTGACAAACACTTCTTTTAGACCCGATGCCTATTAGACCCAATGCCTATTAGACCCAATGCCTATTAGACCCCATGCCTATTAGCCCACCTTGCCTTATTAGACCGATGCTATTAGAACCCGATGCCTTACCTTAGACCCCAATGCTATTAGACCCCATGCCTATTAGACCCCATGCCTTTAGAACCCGATGCCTATTAACCCCATGCCTATTAGACCCCATGCCCTTATTATGACCCGCCCTGCCTTATTACCCGACCCATTGCCCCGTATTAGAACCCGATGCCTATTAGACCCATGCCTATTAGACCCCGATTGCCCAATATTAACCCCATGGGCCTATTAGACCCCGATTGCCCATATTAGACCCATGCCTATTATGCCTATTAGACCCGATGCCTATTAGACCCCATGCCTATTAGACCCGATGCCTATTAGACCCCATGCCTATTAGACCCGATGCCTATTAGACCCCGATGCCTATTAGACCCCATGCCTATTAGACCCGATGCCTATTAGACCCCATGCCAGACCGTCCAAGAAAAAGACCTTCAATTAACTTGCACCTCTCCGCTGTTGCTTTCAGTAGAAGTATACTTGGGCACCTCCGTTGAGATCCTTCTCCCAACTTTGGCTAAAATTTCTCTTTTGAAGTCTGCTGCATGGCTTTATAAACAGTTAGAATTTAATTAAGGGCATTTCAGACCCTCACGCCTACGAACTTCATTTAAAGTTTATCCAATATCTCTTCAGGTCATCTCTGCTGCAGAGCGGCTTCAACACGCGCGGACCGACACCTTTCACTCTCCCTCTAAGAAGAGATTACAACGTTATTTTCATTTGCCGAGACATCTCTTCCTCCCTTCTCTCTTCCAGTTAGTAGTGAGGATAACCTGGCAGGTCATCACAGGAAAGGCGTCCTGAATAGAGCAAACGCCAGTACCAAAAAAAAAAAAAAAAAAAAAGTTAAGGTGTGTTGTCTGAATGAAGAACAAGAGCAAATTCCCGCAACGACCATAAGCGACAGTTATAACCATAACGGGAATATGTCATCTCCATATGGTGAAAAAGATTTCCGTTTCCTTACGAAGCTTACTACATGTGCATTTATTGTGATTAATCTGTCTACTACTGTTTGGAAGATGAACAGCAGCTTAATGAAATTATTAACAACAGCACTACTAATGAAAATATAACTAAGTAAATCACTTCCTTGGGTTTTACATTTAATTCTGCATGTATTTGTTTAAATCTAATTCATCTAATCTAATAACAGATACTTCACAGTTCTAGTTGTGTATAAAACGGCTCCGTATCGCTAATCATGATCTAAAGGAATTAACTGTTATTTTTTAAAAGCAACTACATTTCCCCCCTATTTTCATATTTATGATTCCCTTCCCTCTTTATTTTTGCTGACCAAATTCAATCCTTTGCATTGCAATCTGTTTTAAATGCAACATGAATTCCCGCATCATATTTAGAGCAACGACTGCCAAATAACCGTCCTTCACAACCAATACAACTGATATTGTGTGAAAATGAGAGACTGGGGAGACGCATTATATTCAAGGTGAATCAGTGCCTCACTATGGCCTATCCTGTCAATCGAGTCCTTAGCCAATGCAATCAATGGCTAAGCCTAGCTTTGTCCTAAGGCCTTTTGGTGTAACGAATGACCACTTGACGTTACTTTCCTGTACTCGTTTTCATCATGTTCCTCTATTCCCTCTGCCGCCATCATAACCTCGTCTCTCTCCTAAACCTTAACGTGGCTGAAGGTTAAGAGTTTTCATTGAAACCTTTCAGCCACCCTTGGTGAATACATTTCCCACCTTGCTGATCCCAAAGCATTACACAACTACAATCCGAGTAGGTGCTGCCCCTTTTGGAGGCTGGCTGCCCTTGAATAATGATGTCCTCTCAGGGGCTCTCACCCTGCGCTCCAATGTCAACTGCTTAGACACTCTGATTCCTCTGTTGCCTCCTGACAGCTGGCACTCACATTAGAAACTGGTAACATCTGAAACAGGGAATCTTACCCTTCCTTCAATGGGAATTTACAATAATAGACTTTCATCCTCCATCACCGATCAATTTAGGTTAATTGTTAAATTCTCGTCGCAATGTGATGTCGACAGGGTCATCCCCTGAGTCTCCAAACTTGAGGGAGGTCCAGGTATACCTCACGGAGTCCAAATCCAATAAATACCTTGAAAAAGCTCATACTCAAAGTTTAAGAAGCCTACGGTATATTATTTTACTAACTAATCCTCAATCAAGAGTAACAAATAATTGTAGCATGAGATACATCCCTGCTCACTCGCCAAGCACTGATGTTCAATAATAGTTTGGTCAAGTGTCACCCAAAAATTAAATTCCAAATTACACTGAATGTCACCCAAGTACTTCAGAGTACTTGGCACAAATTTATTAACTGGATCTAGCATTTTACCTGTGCCCAGTATTTGGCTCTTTGAAAACCCTCTTGGTGATTCAAAAATTTTGCCAACACTCTTGCTACTGACTTGACCGACATATTCCCACCGTCAGTTTCAAAATTTTCAGTTCCCGATTCTTTGCCATACGAGAACCTAATGCCTAGATTACTCGTAGATGGGTGGATTGTTTATTAGCTCTCTTTTACCTCCACAATGGCTTCCCCCTTAGATAAAGGGCACTGTAATACAACATTCTCATCACTAACTTTTTTGTTTGTTTTTACGTTGCATGGAACCACTGGTTATTCAGCAACGGGACCAACGGTTTTACGTGACTTCCGAACGACGTCGAGAGTGAACTTCTATCACCAGAAATACACATCTCTCACACCTCAATGGAATGCCCCAGAATCGAACTCGCGGCCACCGAGGTGCATCGGCTGAAGCGGGATTTTGTTTCCCACTCCTCAATATTAAGGAAAGTGAAGCAGGCATTCTCATGAAGCCCCAGGAAGTGTTATGCTTTCAATGAACAGATCATAATACTGATGGAGAGATTTAAAGACGATCTACCAGTCGGGGGATTGTTCTCCAGACATTCAAAGTTCAGTGCTCCCTATTCACAAGAACCGTAAGACACTCCTACAACTGTCCATATAGAGGGATGGTATAACCCGGCAAACTACTACTTCTCAAGCTGATCCTGAGAGGCAATTGAGCTTGAGACTTCATCTGGGAAGCTTGTGCTACCTTTCGACTACTAGGCTTCTGACATATCTGACGGAGTCTCTCCTTACCCTGGTATCCCCAAGTACAAAATATAATTTTATTTATGACACTCAACCTTAGAATACACAGTTTACACTTCGTAAATCTGTTTCTTTTCATTCCTGAATTAATTTACCATTCGTAATTTTTGCTTCTGTAACAAAGAATACGTCATGTGCACCAGAATCCCTCACTTTTGATAATTTTCCCTTGCATATGGAAGTCACTTTTTACCTAAGTTTGCCTTATTTGTTCACAGAATATATATATTTGATTTGTAATCTGTTTCAACCTCTCTTCATCTCTAACAATGCTACTGTTTTTAATTTGGTTAGTAAATTAAAAGAAATTGCCTTCTTTCCTGTTTATCGCCCATAATTGTGATTCATCTCACGTATACGTAGTAAGGTATGAAAATTCAGCAAGCCTCATTGAAAGTGATGTGCTCTAAAAAATAAAGCGCCAGATTTATTGCAAACTGCCAACACAAGGCTGAACTATCTTCATATTCTATTTTTGAAGGGAAAGTTTTTTTTTAATCCCTCGCAGTTTACTGTTCCCACATAAGAAAAGTGATTTTCGTTTTTATTTCAAGGTGATAATATTAGAACCTTAACTATGTATAATTAACATTGCTATTAATTTTCACTTTTGGCTGAATCTTCATACGCATGTTTTCTGAGATGGCTCGTATTTTGAAGATTTTCTCACTATCAGTAACTAAATTACACTCTTGAACTCCTCACTTTTTCACGGCTTCCTCCTCTGTTTAGTAGAAATGAATTAGAACTGCCAAAGTAAGCTCCCAATAAATATTTGTGTAAAGGTGGCTTTGCTGTCACGTCCAGGTGCATATGAGTAATTCTGTACACTTCAACAGACAGAACACCTAGTTCTTGAGTCCTGAAGAATCTGCAGCTCTACTAAGACTGTCCCCATCGATGTATACATAGCTTCTGTTTGCTCGCCTTTGTTCATAAATACCTTGTTAATATTTGTTCATGTTCAATCAAGGTTTTCTTATTCTCCTATTTACATTTGCTTACATTTGTTCTCGATTGTTTTGTTTTAATTTGTTCGAGTTAGTTCCCGATGGCTTTGTCTCGTAATTGGCTTTGTTTTCAGAGTTATTCAGTGAAAATGTTCCTTCATTCTGATCGTCGAAAATTTTAACTGCATTTATTACATCTTGTTTGTTGGTAACGGTGTTGGTTCGAGGCTAACAAAGCTGATAAACAGTATGAGTCATAACAGTACTGATTTAGATTAAATTATCTTATACTTGAATAATGATAATAAATTGATGCCAAGTAATAATGCTGCTCGTGGTGTTAGATTAAGCAACAGCGTTAGCTGAAATTTAGTCAAGTCACTTAGTTAAGGATAATTAACATTTACAACAAACAAAATTAGTTGAAGGAACTTACTTTACATTAAGAATGTGAGGGTAGCTTACATACTGAATATTGTGCATTGCTAGTCACTGAGTCAATTCATTAACACTTGTTTTTGACTCTGGTTCATATGTAGGTTATATTTACCTTGACATCAATTCATCCCGCGACTTACCAGTGTTCATCGCGAATATATAAACAGACGCTTTTACTGACGCGGCGAAAGCACATTTTCGGCCTTATTTCTTTGTTCTTTCTTATAATATTCTATACTTTCGTTTCCCGTGCCTCTTTTCGTCCTTACTCCAGTTCCTCGCTGGACGAGTGGTTTTCGCGCTCGGCTGCCAATTCGGTGGTCCGAAGTTCGAATCCCGGCTCGGTCAACGCGGAATCAGAGGAACGTATTTTTGGTGATAGAAATTAATTTCTCGATATAGTGTGGTTCGGATCCCACAATAAGCTGTAGGTCCCGTTGCTAGGTGACCAATTGATTCCTAGCCACGTACAAAAATATCTAATCCCTCGGGCCAGCCCTAAGAGAGCTGTTAATCAGCTCAGCGGTCTGGTAAAACTAAAATATACTTAACTTCGTCCTTACTCTACCTGCATTATCACGCTGTCGTCATTCCTAAATCTTAACACTTGTTAGAAACATTAGAAACTTAATCTCCAAATAGAGGAAGGCAGCTCTTCATTAAATCCTTGAAGCCACCTCTGGGCAAACACATTCAACTGCACCCTTTGCGCTCATGTTTCCTCTCCCGTAAGTGCAATCAGAAGGTCGTTGTCTCCTTGAATTCTCTTCAGCCCTAAGGTAACGTCTCATCTCGTTCTGCTTCTTAATTGACAGAGAATGGCAATTTTTGCGAGGAACCAACGGCATAACCAATGCCTCCCTTGTTATTCTCCATCAAGACAAAACTCAAATTGAATTGAATTAAATTGAATAGAGAATTTAGGCTAAAGGCCAAGTACTGGGACCTATGAGGTCATTCGGGGCTGAAGCGGAAATTGACAGTAAAAGGTTTGAAAGGTGTAACAGGAACAAAACCTCGCAGTTGCACCATGAATCAATTGTTAGGAAAGGATGACAAGTAAGATGGAAGAAAGAGAATTTGAAAGGAATTACAGTAAAGGGAACCAAAAGAGGTTGCAGCAAGGGGACGAAGGCAAGCTGCAAAGAAAAGTAATGCCTACAGTGCACCCAAGAAAACCTCTAATTGATTCCATCATACTTATTATTATGAATTTTAATACATATTTAATTATTCTGCTGCTTGTCTTCCCAGTTCTCACGCTAATGATAAATTTCACCTCTTATTCTTTGCATATCCAACTTCCCAGCACACCTGAGATTTTTATTCCTGATTGCCAATTGCTATTTCTTGATTCACTTCGGTGTATCTGATATGACACTGGACCTGTTCCGAACAGGACTACGTTCTACACTAATATGATAGGCTGCAGTAAGGCGATCGATGTCTATCCTTACTCAGCCTCTCCATAAGAGCAGCAGAACTTTCACGAAGTATTTTTAATCAAGAAATGCATTGTCAAATTCCGAATACTTTTGAAAAAGAATTAGTGGACGTCTGTTTGGAAATTCAATGAACGTTGTTCAGCTACAGTATGTTTATAAAACTCTAGTAAGAGAAAAATGATTTTACAACAATTGTTAGCTGGGGTAGTTCCTGATAAAAGTAATTTTCTGACAAAGTCTTGAATTCAGGCTTGAATTCATTGGTTTGAAACCTTGAGGTCGTATCTTCTAGTATCGGAATTTGATTAGTGAACTGAGGTCCAAACTGGAACTTTGATTCGAGAATCTTATAGAACTTGTGTTCAGAATGTAATACAAGGGTATTTAGAGAACTGTTAAAATGTCATGCTTTCTTTACAAGAGTATTTTCTTCGTTCTAGTGATTTGTCGATGTGCAGTTTTCCTTAGTTTCAGACCACGAAAAGTTTCCCTCTGACTTATCTGTAAGGGACTGTGTTTGCATCCAAATCTCGTATCAGCTCACAGACAGTAAGATACCATCGCTTTCGATCTTCTACCACCAAATAGTAAAATAGCATGAGGATGATATATTTTCATAAAACACACGTACACATATAAAAGATCGTCCTATTATACATAACGAGTGTCCTGTATTCATTAACGAGTAAACAAACTAAATTAGAAAAATATCAATCAAACTGAAGTCTCTCAACTTAAAAGTGAAACACTGAATCAAGTTCCCTACAATTCCAACTAGGTTATTCGGCTTTAAGACGGTATAACAACCTAGTTTAAATAAACAGAGAAAACGTTGAATCGTTATATGGCGTTCTCTCTCTCTCTCTCTCTCTCTCTTCTCTCACTCCCCCTCTCGTCTCTCCTCTCCTCTCTCTCTGTCTGTGTGTGAGTGTATGTAGAAATTAAAGGGAGAACCTCCTCATACTACTCATACAGAAAAGTAAGAGGTATTCCGAGTAACTGCGCACTACACTGAAATATGAGAGAGAGAGAGAGAGAGAGAGAGAGAGAGAGAGAGAGAGAGAGAGAGAGAGAGATTGGTAACTATCTAATGGTTGAAAATATTATGTGATGAAGACTTTTATGCTGCCCTCGTGGTTTTTTGAACAAATAATTTTCTTCTTTTTCAGGAAGTGTCAGGAGAAAAAAAAAAAAAAAAAAAAAAAAAAAAACAAAAAAAAAAAAAAAAAAAAAAAAAAAAAGGACACCACAATGATACTCAAAACTAAATACTCATCAGATAGATGACGGAATTCAAAGGATTTCAAAAGGAGCATTCGGTCAACATAAGGCTCAGTATAGTCAAACAGGTATACAGGGAAAATAAGAGGTTGGATAAAGAAGATTAAGTAGAATCTTGCTAACTTTGAAAGAAATATTGCTCAGCTTGTTGAAGCCTCCCGAATTCTTTACGCCCATTACATTCATAACATAATATATATATATATATAATATTATATATATATAATATATCATATATATATATATATATATATATAAAGTTAACAATATTGATAATACACTTAAAGGTAGAAAGCATAAAAGGATTTGAAGATGCAACCAAAAATAAAATTCCGTTCTTGTAATGAACGCCCACAGGTGCAGTTTGAAAGAAAAATGGAAATGAGCAAGAAATTACGTATAGCTATAAAGCTGAGAAGTTAAAATATATATATATATATATATATATATATATATATATATATATATATATATATATATATTATATAATATAAAGATAGGTCACAGTTTTTAAAGGTCTGGTCGTGTAATGACAAGAAAAACAAAGTCCAGGGAAGTTTTAACGATGAGAGACAAATAATAAAAGAGTTGGATTAATGGTGGCGCAAGTGTTCGTATGAAACAGACTTCAGTATTCAGCAAACATGAGAGGAGTTGGAAGATAAAGCAAAACGGAAAAATGCCTGGAAAATGAATCACTGCTCTGCTAAAAAAACAAACACACAAACTGCATGCTTAAATACACAGTGACTTTAAGCGGCGCCCAAGATATTTTTTTTATTAGCTTGATTCAGATGTTACAGGGAAAATAAAGCAAAGGTTTGATAACTATTTTAAGAGAAGTTCTTTTCTCTTGGGTCTCACTAATTTTAGCAAGCAAACATTATATATACAATATATAAGTATATATAATATACATATGTATATATATTATACTATATACTCGTATATGTATATAATAAGGCACTGGTCAGATGTATAAATAGATATATATTAAAAGAAATGGGGTGATAACCTTAGTGCTTGGTGTTTAGAGACAAGTGCAAAACAGTGAATTCCTCAAGATGGTGATATGAGACACAAGTCGAAAACACGCCGTTTGCGGGAACAAGATGAGAGCCATTCCAGAGATATGAGGTAAACCGCAAGAAAAGGTTACTTCAGGTCACTTCAGGTCATCGAGTGTGTGCATTAGATAAAACGTGTACATGGGAAAATGGAAACGCACAGAATAGACTAGCGTGCGTGCATTCACGTGTTCAGTTGCGTGCATGTGTCCATACGTCTATTAGAACCAGTGAATGAGATATAATCTCTAGTATGAGAATTAATGGGGCAATTAGACCACAAACTGTCATAGCGGTCACAAGAGACTTTGGCGATCCGAGGAGGCGCTAAGATCCATCAGAAAAGGTAAAGTGAAAGACTTTGAAAAGTTATATCTTTTATGTAGTGACACTGAGTTCAGTTTCTAGAGAAAGGGAAGTGTGGCACGACACAATATAATTAACAAACTTTAACATTTCATTGTTTGATAATTATATTCTCATTTTCAGATGGATTCATTCGAAGTCACCATTTATAAAATGGATTCTAAGTAATAGGGATTTGATGAATTTCTTTGGGATTTTCTTTGATTAATTGTATTTCATTTTCATGATAGCTATTTGGAAAATAAAGATTATATTTTTGCAATAGCGAGTTTGAATTCGCCGAGTTTTTAATAATAGATTTTCAGCTAGCTACACAGATGACACTCAAAGGTAGGTTCCGCTTCCTAGTTAGTTCTCTCCAATTATTTTACTCTTGTTAGATATATATATATATATATATATATATATATATATATATATATATATATATATATATAGTATATACGTATACATATAGATATATATATATATATATATATATATATATATATATATATATACACACACACACCATATAATCCACGGTAGATAGGAGAGTGAAAACTGGGGACTTGGAACAAGTACTTTCGTAGCTTATTCTTCATTTTCAAGTTCACACGGGGTTACAGTTTGTTAATCTGGGCGGCGTGTTCTTTAAGCAAAAAGAGAAACAAGGAACAGTAAATAGTGAATAGTTTGAGTTACAAGCTAATTCAGGAATGCTGAACTACGTCAATCACTGGTACGATCACTCAAAGATAACCACATTTGTTCACTCAAACCTCATATTAAAAATAGGCCGCTTTTCCATTCTGGAGAGGAAAAGGCTGTCCATCATATATGTTAAGTAACACTGATAAAAATGACCTACGAAATTCCACTGGATTATCAATGAAGGCTTTGTGTTGTTTGTATAAATTACTTCACGTTTAAACCATTGAAAAAAAAACATCAAGATCAATACTTTAATGTGGAAAGGTATACTTATTTCTTGGTTATCAAATAGGGCCAATCTGGGGCATTCCCCCGTAATTTTATACCTGGCTTTATGGAATAGAATGTGTATTTGTTGCTGCTGGAAGGAGAAGTTGTGTGTATCTTAAAAAAAAAAAAAAAAAAAAAAAAAAAAAAAAAAAAAAAAAAAATTTAATTTTTTTCTGCAAGGTCTGGAAAGTCAACTTTTCCCGAAATAAAATCAGCGGAAAATTACCCTTTCCTAAGTCATATATAACTAATACGGTTTCCTTCCCACATGAAATTGTTTAGAAATGTGTTAGAAATACTTCATATGTAAATTAACTGCGCTGAGTTTTAAACTTTAACATTTTGGTGCGATTTTCTGATGGTAAAAGGAGCCTCTCACAGAAAAGGCAGGTATAGCAATATTTTGGTTCTACAAACTAATTAAAAATGATGAATTGCCGTAGTACATACAGTGTTTTCCGAAAAGAAAATTAAAATACTGAAGACTAATTTCATATGTGGAATGGGATTGATTAGAAGTGTCTATCAGTTTATATTCCCCTTGGGGTCGGAAGAATAACTGTTTCATGTGTAAATTGTTACTTATGAAATTTTATGCATTATGAAATAAAAAAAGTGTTATTGATAGTCTTCATTTTCTGTTCTCTTTCTGTGATTCTTTAACTTATACAACAAAATACCATTAGTGAAAAGAACATAGTTGGAGTAAGATTGCCTAATAACACTGAGCCATACTATCAAAAAAGTAAGGTCGGAAACTTTTCATTCTCGGGTATAATTCCCGACATTAATCAGGCGGGAATTTGAACTGAAGGTGAGAAAGGAGGCTCAGTGATTTCCCTAGTGGCAGGAAGTAATGCTGTCTAAGTTAGCAGTATGGAATTTAACGGTGTTAGGATTTGCAATAAATTCTTATTAGTGGAATTAATATTTAGGAAAACATATAAGAGGAGAGGCATAAAGTTACTTAAAATGATTCCAAAACTACGTTAAAAACTCAACATTTGTTTCATCGAATTCAATGTTAAATACCTACGCATGACATTAAACTGAAACGCACGAACATGAATTTACAAAAACACAGTGTCAATGAAATCAAACCAAAATGTAAAGCAACAGAAAAATAGTAAATCCAGCAAAATAATAATCAAAAGTCCACATAAGTTAACAAAAGGGCAAGATAAAGATTCAGAAAAAAAATAATATTTCAGAATAGCTAACCACAAAGTATATTCGACTCTGAATCACGATACACCTTAGCCGTCTTCGAAAAAAATGAACTTGGAATCAAGATGCATTCTAACCAAAGGTTTCATTGTCGTCCAACATTTCCCAATATGTTCAAGTCGGCATTCCATGAGAAATTTCGAGAGGTTTCATTAAAGACACCAAAAGAGATGTAAATGCAAATGCAGGAATCTCATCAATTACTTTTCTTTTGCGAGACCTTTGATGGTGTAACAGCGGCAGCTTCCTGGACACATGATGGCGGACATGCTTTCCCATTCAGTTGGTTGTTTGAATGAATGAGCCATGAAATTTCGGGAAAGCACTGGTGCACTTTCAGCCATTCACATACCCAGACACCAAGACACAGAGATTCAGAAAATAAATTAGTACAAGTGTCTAAAGGGTAAACTGAAAGAAAACCCGACAGATGCACCAACAAGTAATAATTAAAGAGTTTGAACGGCATGAACGGAAGTTAGACTGGGAATGAGGTAAGAGGCTGAAATGTGGATGGAGCTAAGGGCCGAAGGGACACTGCAAGCTTCAGTACTTGCACTGCGAGAGATGGCTATCTTGGGAATACGGTAGTCATGTGTAATCATTATAACATCGTACACACACTCCCCAAACTCTAAATTTTACTCTCACTTGTTGCAAAAATCTCGAAATACCTCATCGTTGCCAGAGGCTTTGTCACTAATTTGATATAATCTCGTTAGTTGTTTTTCACTCAACTAAACCACCATGTCTGGAGCATCGTTGTGGCCCCATTCCCTAAGCAACGATAGCAAATCAAATAATTCCCTGAATCATTCGAGCAGATGTCAGATACTCAAAAGATAATCATAAAGATGAGGATAAGAGTAAAATAATATTATGGGCCATTATTATTAACAAACGGAGTGAAAAGGCTGAATTTACAAGTCAAAAACTTAGAAATTCAAGTTTAAAAAAAACCGTAAAGGGGGGGGGGGGCAAAATGACGTCTAAAAAATTTCCCTAATATACAAAAGGAAATTTTTAAGTGTTTTTAATATTTTGTGAAATATCCAAGAGTTTCATCAAACAATTTAAAATCGTACACAAATGATTTCAGAACATACAACTTTGGTTTTCCATTGTTTCATTAATCTGGCAGCTTTCGGATTTTCCTTCTCTATCTGTCTATCTATCAAATACATACATATATATATATATATATATATATATATATAATATATATATATATATATATATATATTCAAATACATATACATATACACACACACACACACACACACACACATATATATATATATACATATATATATTATATATTATAGATATAGATATATATATATATATATATATATTTTATAAATTAAAACGCGTGTCCCTATGCACCAGTATATGTAGTAATAAAAAGCCCGAACCCCTCAACATAAAAACCCACAAATCGTCTATACCCACCTTCTAGAATAAAAAAAGAACCCCTTGAACTCTCTCTCTCTCTCTCTCTCTCTCTCTCTCTCGTCTCTCTCTCTCTCTCTCTTCCTTATCCCCTCCAGTAATCCTCAGGGGAACCTGTCAAACATTGGCGTTTTTGATTCTGTATCCTCTTCCCTCCCCGGGGAAGGGGCTTTAGCTATTTCTGTACCTTGCAGCAGATGCAGAGATATGCGTAGTAGTAAACAGATACGATACTTGGGCGTTATTCGTCTCTCTACAAATGAAATTCCCTTACGACACTAAGGAAAAACGACTCTAAAAAGGGATTTTCAAAGAGAAAGTCTTTTCACTTTGTCTCGAGACACATAACCATCACAGGACAGTGAAACAAAATTGAATATATAACCACCACTGCATGACAACATTTAAGAAAACCTTTTAAATACAATGACATCCCGAATTATAATAAAGCAACTAAAAAATCTTGATGTGTTTCACTCTAATCTACAACCATACATCACGAAAAGAACTCTCGGTTCCTGGTAATACAAAAAGATCTGGCACAAGTTTTGAGATACGAGCGATTTTCCAGTCATTGGTTAAAGCCATTCCAATCTCTGGAAGAGAAGACAAAAAGAGGGAGAGTTGTTTCTGCCACGGTAATAAATGTATGGATTTAGAGACACTGCAAAGGGATGAGGAAGATATTGAGACAAAACTATGGGTACTGAATTATTATTATTTATTTTTTTTTTTTTTTTTTTTTTTTTTTACATTTAAGCACTGGCTGACCAAGAGAAGTAAAATTGAGAAAAGTATAATGTCACGACAGAATAAAGGATTATTGGTATGGTAGGTGCATTAACAATTACGAAACTTCTTAAAATGACAACCGCCCACAAACCAGTTTCTCCAAGCAATGACTGAAATTATAACATTCTTTACTCACAGAATCAATAAAGAATCCTTTTAGCCTCGGCATTATACCAGTATTGTGACATTTCATTGCTAAGGGACAAAATTTCTATTTTCCAATTCTATGCGTTACCTTCCACAGTAAGTAGAACACACATCAAACCATTAATATAGAAGCTTTCTTTGGTTTACGCAATAATCATGAGACGAATTTTGGGTGGGAGCAATTCTTGCTTCTTCAGTATGTCTAATTCGGTGTTCTATCGGGAATCGACCCAGGGGGACAGAAATTCTCCTTAAAACATTTGCTCGGTTTAATTGGTGCCATGAAAAATGCAAATCGTTGGTCCTCTATAACGGCCGAGAGACTCACATTATTTGCTTTGTCTTTTAGATAAGCTGACCGAATGGACTTCCTTAAAAAAAAAAAATTGTTTTACAGGTACTCAGGAGGTGAAAAGCAGCCGTATATATGACTTTACGCTGAGCCACTGAATTGGAGTGCCACAATTTTTTCCTTAAATTTATCATACGCAGTTTATATTCGCGTTTGTTCCACAGAACCACAGGAACATTTCTGCACGACAAATTGCCTGCTTAGGTTCCATGTGGTATAAGTGCTAGAACCAATTTTAATTGATCTGTGAAATATATAAATGGGCATCACATCAGACTTTAAATCTAGTCATGCCATTATCTATCTGTGCTATATGTACCATTCTGTCAGTTTGTATATATGATAACTAACCTCGTAGAAAAATGCAATGCCATTACAGTAGACTTCCACACATCTCATAATTATTTACTGTATAAGAATAAGAAACGAATTATAGAGGCAACTGATCAATTACGCAAAACCAAACTTCCTCAGCATTACACTCAAATCCAATGTTAACCTTTATACTTTTATATTTCATACATTATTTCTTTTACAGGTATTCTTTACGAATGAGTTCGGCACCAGAGGAAATACATCGTCATTATTTCATTTCGGCTTTTTCAGCCATAATTCAGATGATGATCATCAATATTCACGAAACACAATCCGAGCATGAACATTAAACCATTACCGAAATTTCTTATTATTCTTCCACGGACAAGGGTTCTTTACGTCTATTATTTTTGAAAGCGTTATCCCCTATTTTTAATAAGCTTTTGTGATCTCCAAAAGCAATTTAAAAACTAATTAGCTCTGCGATCCTCACGCCAGATAAAATCGATGTTCTCTTCAAGCTGAAATCAGAACGTAAATGTACCGTTAATTACACATATTCTGTTTTATTCTTTTCTCCTTGTTCTTTCTTTCACACGAGGTGGTATTCTATTACGCATGAGCTTGCCATAAAATGACCCTTCAGCTTGAGCTACAAGATATACCCGTCCCGATAATAATAATATAATGATAACAATAGCAGATAAAGACCAACTCGGTGAAATTTGTGCTTTTATGTTGCTCTTGCTGCATGTATAACTAAAAGACAATGGAAATAAATTTCACTTAATAAACGTGATTGTTCGTCGATTTTTACCTATAACAATAACATCCCCACCAAGAAAATTAAAAATAAATACCACTATGGTTTCGCTGGGCGCATTTATCAAAATTGTTAAATATTCCTTTACACGTATTTCACTAAACAACACCGTCATCTAACCATCTTCAGTACCAAAACCAACAACAACTATAATAAATCTACTGAATGGGACGAACATTAACGTTTTTGTGTATTGCAAATTTAGACGTTTCAGAGGCGAATATGATTTTTTTCCTCTGTGTGTATATATACATACATTATATATATATATATATATATATATATATATATGTATGTATGTATGTATGTATATGTATATATATATATATATATATATATATATATATATATATATATATATATATATATATATATATATAAAGGTTGTCCATAAAATCCCAGTACCATTAAAAGCAATAAATACTTGTATTGGTACTGGGACATTATGAACACCCTGTATATTACGTACCTACACAAAGGTTCAAGGAAGTGTTCATGTCAGTAGTGGGATATAAGGACCTAAGACATGGCAGCAGGGAAAGAGAGCACAAGAGGAAAATGCTCAGATGGCCGTGTCCGTGTGAAGTGACGGAAATGGATACGATCAAGAATGGAAGAATAAGGAGAACTACTAAAGTGGCAGAACTATCAAAGAAGGTCCAGGAAAGAAGACTGCAGTGGTCTGGCCACGTGATGAGAAGGAAGAAGACATACGTAAAGAGAAGAGATAACCAACTTTCAGAGGACGATGTGTATGATCGAGCCACGTGGAGGAAAACTGTCAGAAGAGGGAGAAGTGCAGAGAAAGAAGATACTTACACATGCATATACATACATACACATACAAATGTATGTATGTATGTATGCATTAGTGAATTGAAATCACTTGAGCATGGCCATACCTACGAAAATTAAATTTGGCAACTTTAGAGGAAGATGAAATATCTTGTAGCAACCCATACATTTCCATATAAGGCTGAAAGAATGATGGAGCATAATTATGTGTTCGAGATTTCTTAAACATTCACCAAGAATTCCGCAGACTTGAGCGGACGTCCGCAAGGATGAGAAAATATTACTAATTAATTGGTCACATGAAACGAAACACCAATGTAAAATACTGAACGCTTAGTCGATGGACAGCCATTAAAGAATATCACTGTAATTTATCAAGCGTCGTCATGACGGAACTAAATGAGATTCAATCATGAGTCGATTGACGGGTTACACTGCTTAGCTCACTGGATACTGACAGCCACAAAAAGGAGCGTCTACGCGTAGGATCAGCTAATGAGAGGGAGGCACTTTTGGGTAATCCGTGGGGTAGATTTATAAAGGATTCGCCTGAGGTCAGACGCTTCACCTGGATGAGAAGAGATAATCAGTAATCCGTCTGCTAGATAAATTCCTCTCAAATGATGGTGTATATTTATCAAATCTGATTGCTTAAAGGTGGCATCTCCTTCAACGACCACAGGAACTCCCACTTGAAAACCTCAGCAACTGGAAGCAAACCCTCGAAAATATCAATATATCAAGTACGTTACGTTGTTGTGTATCTTCGTGCTTAGTATCTGTTAGATAAAATAACCTGCAGCTATCTGCGTTACAAACAGCAAACAGAAAAAAAAATAGATACAAGGATATCCATTGCATTTTTTACACAGCAGCAGGATTTCCCAGTTAGTCTCTTCTCATGTGAGGTTATCTCCATCCTTAAAGGCAGCTAAGCTTTCGGGATGTGTAGATATGACCGAACGAACGAATGAATGAATGAATGTGTTAAAATTGGGCCATTATGGCCCAGAGCTCATGCAGAGGAGGCTATTTAGAGCCATCATAGCAATGAACATATGAATGAATTTCTATCAGGCAACTACAGTTACTAAAAGCTAAAGCATATAAGGACGATGTTAATGCATTATTATGTAAATTCGTGCATTTTTTTAATCAATTAAAAATCAAATATCAAACGTTACTCAAAATATAAATTTCTTTTTACAAATCTATAAGGAGTTCAAGACAAAACTATTCGACCAGAATCTTTGCTTCGAGATTTCAAATGAAGGCGTCTGTACTTTTCCTTTCCTGCCTTGCTTTAAGAAATCAGGAGCTATCGCACGCCAGAATGCTCAAGCGACAAGCGAACCATGAACTAACAAATCTGATATACAAATAGTGGGGCCAACTGCTTCCATCTAGTACAATACCTTAGTTATTTTAACTCATTCGAGTAGAAACATCTTCAACCTTTCAGCGGCTATTATAATTCGTAGGCCACAGGATATTATTCCTACTTATCTATATATATTATATATATATATATATATATATATATTATATATATATATAATATATATATAGATATATGCACGAACAGTCTACATCTCTTATTATTGGCATGGAGTGGGACAGTCACTTTTATTGTCATTTCCTTAAAGTGTATGACCTAACCGATATTTTCATATGGGTGGGGACATCTTTCAATATATCATTATTTTCTTTTTTTGCTTCTCTGTACACATTACCACGAATCTCAACATGAAATGGGACCCAGCAGAAATTATCACCTGTGTCGCATCAACTGTGTGTCAACAATAAATAAGAAAGAGCCACTGTCACGTAATTTAGGCTATATGGAGGAACTTAAATATTTTCAGGGAATCTAATGTATTCTTAGAGCCAAAGTATAAGGCCAACCATTTTCCCTTATATTATACAAATTTCAGAGCGTTAACAAGTTCTATACACTGCAGTAAATAGAGAGGCATGGTCAGGTACCTTTGCTACATGAGTCATTCTAAAGGATTATAACACATCCAACAAATATCCATATGGATGAAGATTCATCCAACACCACATCCATATGGACGACAACCCACCGAACATCATTCTGACTATGAACAAGCCGTAAATAGCTTCACGTGACCTTTGTGAACAAGTCCAAAGAATATGGATCTGACTTCTACTGAAGTGTTCATCCCCGAAAAGGATTTTGGGCACAGGGGAATTTCAGGTATAATCCAAAAGGAGGGATATGAGGTTTGGCTACGTTGATCTTTTGCCTCATAAAAGAGATGTCAGTAACTTGCTCATAATCTGATTTGAGAAGGCACTATAAGTCTACGCTCATTTAATGTCAGTCACAAGCTTCTTTTATAACATCGAAGAAAGGGCTACCCTGGGCAAATTTTATTCTACACAAATACTGCAAACCCCATTCTCCCATAGCAAATCATAGGATAATTCAATAGTAGCCACATAAATGTTATCAACAGATTTTCTATATGTAACCCAGTATATTCTAAGGTTCCTCATTATGTAAAACATCGAGTTCTTTTAGTTTTACATACAAAAGAACATAACTGAGAGCCATACTCAAGCTGGGACTTACACAGAGAATTGTAGAACCTCAATAATGGCTACTTATCTGCTCCCCAGTTAAGGCTATAAACAATATTTACAAATATAGCAAGATTTCTCAAGCCTTACATAGCTACCAGTGCTGGGTTGTGGCTCAAGAGTGCCAGTGACCCAGCACAGAGATTACCACAGAGAGATCACTGCGACTTACAAATGAATAAATGAAGTGTGGATGTAAACATTCAGCCAATACTACCAATGTGAAAGAGAAGGGGACAGCAAAGAACGGAGAAGAGTAAGAAGCAACCAATATCGATAAGAGTGGAATTATAATATACCATTCCACAGGAGAAAATGACCAGATGCCCAAGGCTGCTACCAAGGCTGCTACTGGCAGTGAAATAACAGGTTTTGCCTGTACTTTCTAAGCAGTATCCTTGCATGGGCATAGAAAAAAAATGAAAAAGATAAGCACTTTGTCAGTTGTCAGAGGGTTCTTTGTACTTGGGGAAGATATCTTTCCACTCGCAGTTCTTTCACCCCTAGGTGTCAACATAAGCTATTTTCTATCAGTGAGAAAGATACTCATAAGATTCCCACAGGGGCCTAAAAACATTTGGCGATGATATGGCCCTTATAACCACTAATAAACAACACGAACGCAACCGCCTTCCTTAATCTTAAAGCAGCATTCGCCTCTTCCTCTGACCCTTGTGAATCAAAGAAGGCCTTTCCTGAAAAAATGAACATACATGTATACCAGCATACATGCATACATATATACATTCATAAATGTGTGTGTGTGTGTGTGTGTGTGTGTGTGTGTGTGTGTGTGTGTGTGTGTGCGTGCTGTCAGGGAAGGGAAAAGGGCAGCCTAAGGTATAAAGTAACAAAGGCTACACAGCAACAATAAAAAAAAAAGTAGGAAAAAATATGGGACATGATTTCCCAAGGCTGAGAACGATCATTTTCATGAAAGCCTGAATATTATTCTCTCGAAGGTGTCATCATTATCACGTTAAATAGTAAGGCATTCGTTCTAAGGACTGAACATTGCCAACAACTAAAAATCTGTACAGAATATTGCCGCAATCAATTCCTCACAGGCCACGTGCCAAGGTGCAGCGAATTCGACAGATAAGAGTAGGATCATTAACACCATCTACCTGCCTTCGGGCACCAGAATGATGCGTATGACATTAATGAGCTCACGCTTGATGGCTTCTTTGTATCCGTCTTTTATGTCGCATCTTTCCAGTTAAACCTAGAATCGTTACCATATATCCCGAGCGGTTGGTATCTGAGACAAATATTTCCACAATTTCAAAACATTTCTTTTACAGATTTTTTTTTTAAGTTTGAAAAAGGTTAGGATTATTCTTGGGTCGTTTGTCATTCAGAGGTTCATTTAGGGGATGCCACCATATTTTTACTAATCTCAAATAATAATCCAATTTAATGGACGTGTTTGTTTTTAAGGTGATCTCTGATACTAGACTCCTTATTTCCTAAACTATTTTACACCTTCGCTGCAGGAAATATTAGAAGTCTGCGGCACTGGAGTCCAGTACTTTAAGGAATATACCATTCAATTTTTTTACTCCTGGATATCTGGAACTATTAAGAGCAATAATTTCAACAAAATAAAGAAAGAGGATTTAATGCTAATTGTTATGCCTTTAATGTGAATGAACGAAAATCAAATTAACTGTTGGCTATTTATATACGATACATTTTTCGAAATTACAATATAGCATCCCCAGTCATCATTCAGAAATTTGATTTGGGCAAAACCTATTACGCTCAATCATATTAATAATTTTCAATACGATGCCTTCTTTTTCGGAAAATATCATTTAGTTGTATAAACATATGGCTTACATATAATGAGTCACTGATCACAAGTAAAATACACACTTCAATCAATAAAATAAGAAATATACATCAAATCTTCAGGCAATATCTATAAAATTGCAGTTTTCTTTTTACAGTGGATAAAACGGTTACCAAAAAGGAAATAAATAGTTAGCATGACAGAAAGGTCTTATTCCTTAGGTTCAAGATATATATATATATATATATATATATATATATATATATATATATATATAATATATATATATATATATATGTGTGTGTGTGTGTGTGTGTGTATGTGTGTAATATATTATTATAATGTATATATAATAATAATATAATATACTATATATATATATATATATATATTTATACACATTATATAATCCTATATAACATGGTATATACATATACATAACATAATATATTTATATTATATATATATATATATATATATATATATATATCATATATATATATAAAATATATATGTATATGTATATTATATATATATATATTATATATAATATATAAAACTATATGCGCATGGAGAAAGTTTGAAAACAATTGAAATATGAAAACAATGCAAATATGTATAGATAGTTTTGAGTCTGAGGATTAAATAGCGTTCCTTAGAATTAAAACTATTACTTACAAATGGTAAAACCCTTGGTTAATAGTAATTAATCCCTGGTAACAACCAACTCAAATGATCCCTCGTCGACTCCATAACCCCGCTAAAAAAAGGAAAGAAGTCTCTCCTGTGAGAGGTCATATTCCATTTGACAGTTCCATGATGAGAAATGCCTCATTCTTTTATGAAACCTCTTCCAAGTTATTTTTCTGGTGATCCAAAAAGGTCAAATTGATGGGTCTCCGAGAGAGAGAGAGAGAGAGAGAGAGAGAGAGAGAGAGAGAGTATGTGGGGGAGGGAGCAGGCAGGATTACATTAGAGATGATGACATATAAATTCTGATATCTTATTACATTAATCTCTGGTTTCATCAAAGGGGCCTTTTTTCGGTCTGCATATTCGCATAATTCTCCATCTCGTTATATCCTCATTTTGCCTGGATCTCAATTTACGAACAGAATATCTCATTCACTCCTGTTTGGGACACTAAACGCGAATGCGCTACTCTAAAGTTGTACCAAAAAGTTTGTCAGAAGGTGATAAACGCTGCCGTTAAGAAACCTCATACTTTCTAAGAATTTTAACCAGACCACCAAACTAATTTATTTAGTCCTCACAGGGATGCTACGAAGAATCTGTCTTCATTAATGATTAAGTTTAGATTTTGTCAATAAATTACAAAGTTTAGATTTTATATATAAATTACAAAGTTTAAATTTTATAAATAAATTACAAAGTTTAGATTTCATATATAAATTACAAAGTTTAGATTTTATAAATAAATTACAAAGTTTAGACTTTGTAAATACATTACAAAGTTTAGATCTTATAAATCAATTACTAAGTTTAGATTTTATAAATAAATTAGGACCTAAACACACTAAAATTGGATTTGTATAAAAGGTGGCAAATATGAACGGTTTGTTTCCAAAACTTAGCTATCGTTGTCGAATTTCTTTTTACTTTAGCAAAAAAGGAAAAATGCATAACTGTTAGTGCTACCCTGTATTCTATAGATAACGACTAGATCATGTTGGCTGTTCAAATATCCAAGGGTTAACCGAGAGTGACCCATTCTTTGACGAGTCAAAACTAAAAGCAATCGAATACGAACTTTATTAAGACAGCATTATAATAATCACTATTAAACTATAAATAAGGCTAACTAAAATTATCGAGCAATTGGTTCCACATCTCGCTGGAGTGAAACTATTCATAAGATATTAATAAATAGGATACTCTCTCTCTCTCTCTCTCTCTCTCTCTCTCTCTCTCTCTCTCTCTCTCTCTCTCTCTCTCTCATAGAGACAAATACTTTCCTTCCTGACTGCGAATTCGTTATGAAACCTACATTTTTAAGAGGGAATTATTTGGTGCCACATAAACAGCGTCACACAATAAAGTTTACGTTGTTCCTAACCTGTTGTAGCAGCAGCGGTACAAAGGGAATTCAATGTAGTAGTTGTACTACCCGTGGTTTGAAATAAAACTAAAACTTACTTCGGTATAATAATAATAATAATAATAATAATAATAATAATAATAATAATAATAATAATAATAGTTTTTATTGAAAATAATGGCTAATTCAGCCGCGTTTATTTAGTAAAGAAGGTTCTCTATTCTTCTTATTACTGACTTTTCTTCTGTACTGAAATTGGCTATTAAAACGCTAAATGGGGGATTCATGGCAAAAACGTGGTATTTGTCAAATTCAATGTATTATACAAAATGCAGTACAAATTGGATCTTAAGCGTAACAGACAGAAGATACTAAATGACTCATTCTGGATTTCACTTGCTCAAGGGGAGTCTGCTCCCCTCTCTCTCTCTCTCTCTCTCTCTCTCTCTCTCTCTCTCTCTCTCTCTCTCTCTCTCTCTTCTTGCTACGTTTCGTCCTTAAACACAGGACATCGTCATGCAAGTGTTGTGGTACTGAAGTTCGTGCGGAAGTCCTACAGTATTTTTAGTCGGTTGCACAGCACTGGGTCCTTAGCGACGAATTTTGAAATGGTATCTAGTTCAGCTGTTGATCCCCTGTTGGTTGATGCCTCAAGATCAGAGTTGGGTCCTATTTTTGTTTGTATGGTGCTTTTACGTTGCATGGAACCAGTGGTTATTCAGCAACGGGACCAACGGCTTTACGTGACTTCGAACCACGTCGAGAGTGAACTTTTATCACCAGAAATACGCATCTCTCACTCCTCAATGGAATGGCCGAGAATCGAACCCGCGACCACCGAGGTGGGACGCTAATACCATACCAACCACGCCGCTGAGGCGCTAGTTGGGTCCTATGGGGACACTGCAGAAGTCGTTCAGAGCGTCGTAAGGGAAGGGCGCCTCTCCGTGCAGGATTTGTATCAATAGCCGGAGCCCAGCAATCAAAAAGGCAATTATGGTAATAATAACACGAAGAAAGGCAGTAAAAAGGTCAAGTTAAAAAAGTAAACGAACTTGGAAGGACCACCAAACCTGAAAAGATCCCAAAATTACCAAATCTGATAGCAAATACAAAAACGCTCTTAACTTTTATTCATATAAATGAATATCAAAGAATAATAATGAATGGTTCCTGTCACTAGGCAACTTTTCATTACAATCGTATTTTCATTTTAAAGCGCAGCTTGAAAATAATATCCTAAAACAAAGAGGCTAAAAAAAAATATCAGCTCAGCATCGAGCACAATAGGGAACTCACAACTCCCGGAAGACTTCCAATGCTGTTTCATTACGTTTTCCTTAATGAATAACTCACGACTCCACTCAATTTACAACAAACCAACAGTAATAACAATCAACGAGGCATGAACAGAAAAACAATCGTTAACATCTCGGTAAATAATTCAACGAAAATGAACTGGCAGATTAATATTACAGAAAGTATCTCAAAAATACGTACCTTAGTTTTATTCTCATTTCCACCTCCGAAATGGAATTGTGGATATAATAAAAAGGGCATCATTTGCGGTAATCTTTCCACATTTAAGGTTTGCATATTATCATTCATGAAAGGATAGTACTATAGAAGCCAAGGTAGCATGAAATTGTTCATGAGGTGCGTAAAATGATTAGCTTTCAACTTTTTTACATTTTTTCCCCTCAGCTCAGCATATAATGGATGGAAGTTCGAGACATAGCCCAAGCACTAGAACCCTGAGGTCATTCGGCGCCAAATATGACAAAATGGTGACAGGAAGCAATAAATGGAAGAAAGATGTGCATACGTTCTTCACCGAACATTGACGCATGAGAATCGGAAAAAACCTCGATGATATCATGGTTCCTGCAAATTACTTATTGATACCTCTGAAACAATTCCTTTTAACGTGTGTGTGTGTGTGTGTATACTATATATATATATATATATATATATATATATATATATATATATATATATATATATATACACATACATACATTCATACATACATACATACATATATATATATATATATATATATATATATATATATATATATATATATATATATATATATATATGTATATATATATATATATATATATATATATATATATATATATATATATACACATACATATACATACATATATATATATATATATATATAATATATATATATATATATATATTCTTAAATATTTGTCACCCAAACATTTCGTCATTTGTAGTGCTGAATAACAAAAAATAAATAAATAAATAAATAAAAATTAACTATCTCAACGTCTTGAAAAACTGCTTCTTGGGTTTTTGTGTTTCTTAGTGTCGGTTAAAGAAGTTCAGACTTACGGACTATTTCATGTCTTAGGTACAATCTCGATTTATTTCATTTACGCTACTCTGTGCAGCACCTTGCGCTCATTTGACAACATCCTCATTTCCCTGAACCCAACATCCCAAAATGAGCTGAGAAACCCAGTAAAAACGGATTTTTTTACGAAAATATTCGTGGAAATGCCACTCCCATGCTACAGCGCTCCTAAATACTGATTGCATTACGAAATTTGTGCTCTGAGTGGCATGCTAGACCCTAAGATTGACTATAGCTGTAATCTTTGCTGTATAAACAGTTGCACAATCTGGCAGTTTTGCCTAGAATATACTTTAGTCTGCAAACAATCTGCAGAGCCAATTTCACCTTCTGATTCAGATGCCCTGCTGCGCATCGCGATCTCAAATTTAGCTCTCATCTCATCTTCAGAACTGTTGCCTTTTGTTGATATTCTTTGAGGGACACGAGACCTCTGGTATGATCGTATGAATGCATACAAAAATCATTATATATTTGTGTCAGTGGTTTAATGCGTCAAAAATCCTGTATATGAAAATATACGTTCAAATGCCTACATTAATGTTCAAATGCATAAATGAATTGGGAATACAAATCTTTATACATTGATGGCCTTGGCTGAATAATTAATGAGTTTAGGTCACCAACGGTATCAAATTCTTTTAGGAATCGGTAACATTTTGGGTACAAAATAATCAATGACTAACATTTCTGTTTCATAAGTAAAGCAAAGTTTCGGCAGAGCTACTGCATTCCATAATTTCGTATATATATGAGACAAATTATGCCATCATCAGATTTTATTTTATCATCATAATCATTTTGGGACATAATTGTCTCAGCAGTACTCTTTGCATGACCAATATAATCCTAACTTCATCATCTTTAATATCATCGCTACAACAGATGATTACTGCTTGGTCTTGATTTTTTTTCACAAACTTCACCTTGCCAAATATAGTCAAGAGGACGTAGGCCGCTTGAACGCGGCCAAAATCATTAAGCGAGAACGAGGCCACCACTCGCGCCTTTAATCAAAAGCGCGAATTAGCCCACGAGATGAAATCCTTCACACTCCGCCCGTCCTTATTTTGAACTTTGACCCAATATCTAGCCAATACGCCCCGCTGATCCTCATTAATCTTACCTACAAAAAGAAGAAGAAGAAGAAGAAGGATATACAACAGAGCTCCCCACATCTATTTTCCCGTCCAAGACAAGGGAGAATATTCGAACATTCTTAATCCGTTTTTGAGGGGTCCTGAAATAGACAGTATCGAACTTCAGCACACTAACTTCCCCATCATCGCGAATAATAACACGTTGGATTCCAGAGGCATTGTTCGAATTGGAACGATTTCTCTTTATCCGGCCGCTTCTCCTTCGGCAGCTCTGAGCCCTGTTATATATTCAGCTGGCGAAACAACCAAACGGAAATGAAGGTCATTTATATCTCCAGGGCAAAAGAGGCGTTCGGAGCAAGATCGACAACTTGCCAGTGAACGGACGACAAGCTTCCTTTCCACTTTTTCATAACAAACGCCACCTCGAGTTTCATCTTTTTCTTTTTCGTGTCCCTCAAGAAGGGTCCTCCTCAAGAGTGAGACGAAGCAGCGACGAGAGAGATGAAGGAATGTTACAGTCGAAGGTCTTGATATAATCTATGCTGCGGAATAAACTCGGCAAAAAGACTCGGAACAAGACGTTCCACCTCCCGACAGGAATTCTTCGACCTGGATTTTCGGATATCTAAGGATGACGGATCCTATTTTGAGCTCTCTTAGCACAAACTATTGAATTCCTTTGTGTATACATAAAACAGACGTATATATATATATATATATATATATATATATATATATATATATATATATATATATATTATATATATATAGATATATATATATACTATATATATATATATATATATATATATATATATCTATCATTCACAGTAGATGCACGTGACTTCATAAATAAAGCGAATACCACGGGAAATGATAGACAGGAATCCAAGTCGCTGCGTCTTTATTCAGACATCGTCAAGAGCTACTAGTAGCTCCTTGACGATGTCTGAATAAAGACGAAAGCGCTTGGATTCCTGTCTATCATTTCCCGTGGTATTCGCTTATATATATATATATATATATATATATATATATATATATATATATATATATATAATCTATATTATTTGTGTAACCCGATGATAAATACTGCGAAAACTATGTAGAACATTCTATTGTGGAAGCTTTTGAGGTACCTAACTCCTCTGGCTGAAATTAATGGCAAAGACTAAAATACTAACTGTTATATGAAAATATCAGAAAATTAAAAAAGGAATATATACTAATTGAAAATAGGAAAATAAAATAAAATTAAAATGGAATCTCTGAAAATAGAATAAAATACAATAAATTTTCCAAAGAAGTAACTTTAAATATGAAAATACAATAAATCCAAAAGGATATTTTGATCAAAAAGTCCCCAAAACGTGATAAGGTCGAAAATACAAACGAAATTGATATTAGCAACTAGACCTCACAAATACGACGAAAATTGTCCTGTTGAGGACTCTTACGAAAACAATTATACAATTGCTAATGGGAAGATGGTAAGATGTTATTCGGCTCCGGTTTCATTTTCTTCAAAAACAAGAACTCAGCAACAGAAGTCCAGTCTGTGCGAATAAAATGACACTACTGTAAAATCCTGGTCAGTGAAAGGATGTTCTGTGCTACGCTGTGCTGTGCTATGTATATATATATATATATATATATATATATATATATATATATATATATATATATATATACATACACACACATATAAGAGTATGTTCTGTGCTACGCTGTGCTATGTTTTATATATGTGCATATATATATATATATATATATATATATATATATATATATGTATGTATGTATGTATGTGTATATATATATATATATATATATATATATATATATATATATATATATATAATAGACGTAATAACACACAATCACGTGTGAAAGACAATATATTTCTGTCTCACATCGGAATCGAACACGCGTATTTCATTTGAAAGGCGTGAGTTCTATTCCGATATAAATCAGAAAAAAAGAAGAAAATATATATATATATATATAATATATATATATATATATTATATATATATATATATATATATAATCCTCAGAAACTCTCTGGGGGTTGAGAGATGCCACATCCATCTCCTTTTTATCACCACCTCATTAGCATGTGGAACCTCAATAATGTTCCGTACGGTATCGTTTCTAATTCTATTCAGTCATCTCACACATAACATTCTCATTAAAGGTGGATGGATGGATGGATTAAGAAATTTAGGGACATGCCCAAGCACTGGGACCTATTACGGTCATTCAACGCCGTAATGGAATGAAATAAATAACTTGATGATTAATGAAATGTAAATGAACATGGTGATAATCTAAAGGGAATGAAACTTAAAAACCATATTTCATTAATCTCAAAAAAAAATAATAAAATAAATCTTGTAGATGTTGTTTTGTATCATGGTCACACTGTGTTATTTGTCGGTATTCAATCTATTTGAATTCATCTATTTGACTTCCAAATATCAGTCACGTGGCTCGCTGTCTGATTCGCTTGGTTTAATTATTTCATTAACTCGCAACTCGAGAGAACTTCTGCTGGATATCAGTGTTCTGAAGTCATTGGGTTATCTAGATCACACCTTCAAAGGTCACTGATGCTTGTAAGGAAATGAAATAAATTTATGGTATGTTTGACATCTTGAAACACCAGTGCGATAAATTGAGTCACATTAGAAACCAAAAGAAAAAGGAGAACGATTCCGAAGGACCGTGGGAAAATAATAGCCGGTAAAAAATTGAAAGAAAGTGAAAATGCATCCAGAGTCTGGTCTCAAAAGCATTTGTTGCGGCTTAGCCTAAATAACACAAACATGCAAAGTAAAAATAGCTCTTCAAATCCCAGCACGTCCACCCACAAATAATCCCTTGTTCTCCATATTGATCCTGCTACACATGGACCTGTCTCTATATTTAGCAAAGGCACCATGAGCTTTTGACTGACAAGAGGGAATGCTGCCAAGTTTCGAAAATATATTCTGCATAAAAATGATATAGAATTTCTGTAAGAAATGATGCAACCACGTTGCCGTTGTATGCGTTTCCTTTTGAATGTTGTGTTGCTGCCTACGTTTAATCATTACCTTGAAGCTTTACTTTCCTTCTTTCGCAGGAGACTCAGAGCGCAGGGAAAATAGGTTTTAGCGAGACGAGTACCCTTTTCATGTGACGAAATATGTGGTAGAAACACCGTTAATTACAAACATCAAATAGTAAATGAATAGATTACAAATAAAAAAAATAGGATTTAAGGAATATAACTGCAGTGACATTCAATTAATCATTTCCTAATCCAAAATATCTGCAGACAGACGAATGTTGAACATCTAAAGACACGACGAAACTAACCAAATATATAAACGCGGACCTCTCACATGCGGAAAATTAACTAAATCTAGGAAGTTCCAAGAAGTGACTGTATACACACACATGCAATTATATATATATATATATCATATATATATATATATATATATATATATATATATATATATAACTGAATTACGAAAGTTTGGAACGTGATAAATCCATAAATAAAGTATAAGTCACGAAGGAAAGATAAACAACGGAGTCGGTTTGTCTGCTAAGTAAAGGACGTTGAGTCGAAAGATCTTGCAGAAACTCCGTTGTTTATCTTTCCTTCGTGGCTTATACCTTTTTTATATATATATATCATATGTGTGTGTGTGTGTGTGTGTGTATACATATATACATATACATACATACATATATATATATTAGTACATATATATATTATATATATATATATATATATATACACACACACATATGTTAACCAAAGGGAAATTTTCTTTGTAGCTGATTTAATTTCGTCCTCTCGTGGATTTGAACCAGCGAACAGAGGAGAAATCAGGACTTCAGTGACATTACCGACTCGGCCAACAAATGAGGAGTAAGTTGGTAACGATTCCGGCCTTACAAATCACTGTCGAACTAATAATAATAATAATAATCTTTATTTTCAGCTCAAGACCACATACATGGAATATACAAAGAATAGGACTAATAACATGTAATTTGAATCGATATCCAAATCCCCCTCTGCCATGTTAACTAAGTCGAACGTTTGCCACACGTGGCCATATTATGAATTTTTTGTCACATCACCGTGATTCATATAGTACATGTATTAAGCTACAAATGTTCTTTATATATATATATATATATATATTATATATATATATATATATATATATATATATATATATATATAAATTCATACATATGAATACATATGTATACAATTTTATATATATGTATGTATGTATATGTATATATATATATATATATATATATATATATATAGTATATATATATAGATCTATATATATGTACACGACCTTTCTTTATAAACTTATCTTCATATAATTATCAGTCTGCTAAGTAAAGGACATTGAGTCGAAAGGCTTCGTAGTACTCCTTCGTTTCACTTTTCTTCGTGGCTTTTGCCTATATTCATATATTCATTACGTTCCAAGTTTTCGCGATTCATCTAGACGTTATATATATTTATATATTAGCGTAGGCCGGCATTACCGTCGTGCAACGTCACCACTCTTATTAACAACCCAATATTATTTCTTTTAAATGCCGCATATATACATTTGTTTAATAAACATGATATTCATCATATATTTATGCTGAAATATTCGAATTCCAATTCATATATTTTTTTAATCATAAAAGGGATCTATCATAATTATGGATAAAAAATAAATTTAGATATTCAAATTTATTTATGGAACATCTTTAAAAAATCATATATACACATAAGTAAGAGTATACAAATACATAAAAATAGATTCCATACCCTGACAAAATTTAAATATTTTGTGAATGTTATTAAGACGAAACAATATTGATAAATTAAATACAAGTCAAATTTGGCGAAATATGTCGCCGGACATTCTGATCAAATTCGGCACCCGGATAAAAACCATCCCCTATGAAATCTACATATGTGGTCCGACTTTGTTTGAACCATAATATCATCGTTATTTTTCATCGCAGAGTAAAAGTAAAAGCATATCTGGAATCCTCGCAAAAACTTCTATCAGCATGTTGGTTTCATTTATCTCTATGAATAATAATAAAGAAGTTAGCCTGGCCGGATATCCGGATGAAAACGATACCCGGTTAAAAACAATACCGTATGAAATCTACATACATGGTCCGACTTTGGTCCAACTTGGTGATGTAGTTTCGCCGTCCATAGCGAACATACATACATTGGTCCGGTAGTTTCACCGTCCATAGCGAACGTACATACATACATACATAGTACGACCATCATCTTTATATATGATATATAATTATGTAAATCAACAAAGAATAATGTGATGAACAAATTAATAATTTCATTTAACCGTCAGCTAAACTGAGGAAAAAGGCAGCCATTAACGAGTAAGTAGTCCGCCTCTTTGGGATAGAGATGAAGACCATAATCGAATCCTGCAATCTAAGGTTCCTGATTTCCACAGAGGAAATACGGAACAATTGGTAGGAAGATTATTAAGAGACATCGTGGAGAGTGAAAGGACTCTCTTTTTACGCTCAATGGACATAATAGCAGAAATAATACCTACAGAAAAGAGAATGAGAAGCCACCTAGCGAACACAAGACGGAAGATCTCGGGGAGAGATTAAACGCGAATGTCATAGATCAAACGAAATGCCTTTGTGTCAAACGTCGACAGCATTATCAAAACAGCAGGAAGGGTCAAAGTAGATATTTCACTCATTTGAACAAAACAAAATATGGCTCACCCCCGCCCCCAACAAAAAAACAACAAAAACAACAAACTAAATTTTTATAACCACTTTTAGTCGTTTGCTTTAGAAAAGTCTTTGGACCTTAATACTCAAATCTTTGCGATGAAATTATTTTCATTGTATTTAAGGCTGTAGATTTTCAACAGATGTATGCATTCACTTACTCAATAACCATGAGAATCTCTTGACGTTTAAAAATTTAACTATAATTTTAACAATATATTAATGTTTATCTGATATTATTATTATTATTATTATTTCAGTAGATGAAACCTATTCACATGTAACAAGCACACAGGGTCCATTGACTAGAAATTTAAGCTTCCAAAGAATATTGGTTTCAACATCCCACCGCAGACCCACACTGCGGCAGTAACTGACCATGAAACAGTCAGTGATTTTTCATCGCCCTTAAATAGATTCAAACCAGCGACATCTGAGTGTTGTCAACGACACTAACCACTATCCCAGCGGACCAGCTTACATTCGGTCTCCATCATACTCTTTGGACATTTACTTCAAAGCTAATGATTGGGCTACGCGGGGGCAGTTAGCAAGCACCAAGACTCCACAAAGACCAAAGCTAACTCTAGGGTAAATTACATATATTCACAAACCTACCAACAACAAAGTTCAAAGCACAAATATTGGTATCGTTATCATAATCCTATATTTTTCACATGAAAAAATCATATTAGTTATAGACATTTCAATAACAGTTTCTGAAAACCCAGCACCTATGGAGTCGCTACTGAACTATATGGGAAAACCAAGGAAAGGCCTTAACAACACACAAGAACAAATATCTACTTTTATTTCACACTGCAGCTTTAACGTACACGGCCAAATACTGCCTCCGCTCCATAAAATAAAAATCTTCAATTAACAAGAATTTTCTTTCTCTTACTAAACATCTAAAATTTCAGCATGTCATTTCAAAATGCAATGTTTGAGGTGTCCGACTAAAGGAAAAACATCAGCATCTGTCAACAGCCCAACTTTATCGTACAGAAGTGATTTTAAATGACGTATGTTGGGAGAAGGCCCACAGCACATTAGGTTCCCAAAATTGAGGACCCCTCGAAACAAGAAAATGTTTCTGAGCAGTATTGTGGATTTTGCGAAGGCTCCGGGCGCAGATGTATATGCATGGCGAGAATGACATTCTGGCAACAGTCATTAAGTTGACATAATATAAACAAAGCTTATCGTGAGCATGTTTCAATGCTAAAACTTTTCAGTAATTTGTCCATCTATAAAGACCATCGCTCCTTCGACTAACATGCAGACTGAAGTCGAATGGGTCCTTAACTCATTGGGTAATATGAAACCTTTAAAAGATCCAAAAGTACAACTAGCTGTTAAACATTTAATAAGCTGTTTATTTTTGTATAACGATTTTGGTAATTGCATTTTCCACTAAGAATGTCTTTTTGTTAACTTAATTTTAATATTATCTATCTGTGGCAGAAATTGATTTCATTTGTAAACTGTATTCTTAAAACTGTTCAATATTATAAAGATTTCATAATAGAGTCGAAACTCTTGGTGTCTCTTCTATTTTCATGTGAGTATTTTCTTATATATATTATATATATATATATATATATATATATATATATATATATATATTTGTGTGTGTGTGTGTGTACAACTGAATCACGAAAATTCGGAACGTGATGAATATATAATAATGGTAAAAGCCACGAAGGAATGTGAAACAATGGAGTGTGCAGCGAGATCTTTCAACTCGAGGTCCTTTACTTAGCAGTCTGCTAAGTGAAGGACCTCCAGTGAAAGATCTAACAGCAAGCTCTATTGTTTCACTTTCCTTCGTGGCTTCTACCTTTATATATATAAATATATATATATATATATATATATATATATATATATATATATATATATTGTAAACATATACTCTTATATATATATACAAATATATACCATCGACATTTAAGAGCTATCTGTTTCATAACAACCGCTAAGTATACCGCTTACTTCCTTGCCTAAACGAACATTTTTCTTTTCCTATCAATGCTTCTCAAATCTATCTCACTTTCTCGACCTAAAACCTACAATACACCTTCCCTGGCACATTAAGATAAGTTGTGCGCCTGTCATTCTTCATTTTCTCTACTAATTTTACCTCTACACATTGACACAATTATTTCTCTCATTAAGCCCCTCCGAACCTTTCCTTCATCCAAGCACACCTTACATACCCAGGTCAGTAACTCAATTACCACTCTATACATATACTCGAACATACATTACAAATGTGGAGAGTCAAGTGATAAACTTACTTCTCTATTGGGTATATGTTAGATGCCTACCAAATAGCATGTGAAGAATTCTTTCACCTATTACTCATTTGAATTCAGGGTTTGCAATGGCCATTAGTAACTCCTTTTATTTTTAATGTGGCCTTGGCTAAATATAGTATGTATGTATGTAATATATATATAAAATATTATATATATATTATATATATATACATATATATAGAATATATATATATAGATTATTAAATAAATATATATATATGTTATAATATATAAATATATAATATAATTATAATATATATATATTTATATATATATATATATATATATTATATATATATATAGAGAGAGATAGAGAGAGAGAGAGGAGAGAGAGAGAGAGAGAGCACCAAACACGCTTCCCGGGATATGTTTGAGGATATTTACCAAAAACTCAAAATAAAAAACTCCTTCATTTATGTATCTATACATGCAGGTGCACACTAAAGTACACAGTCTGATTACAAATCCAAGCCTAGACACTGGTATTATTTCAAGCGCAGCATTGCTTCGATCTCATTTAAAATACCGATCTTTTCAAAAAGTTACTTTTCCTAATCTCCTGCGTGTTCTGCTAATCGCCACTATACGGAAATTAAAATGCACATGAATAAAGACAAAATAAGCAATTAAATAAATAAATAAATAACCTCGTAAAATACTAATTGTCGGTTTTGTACCATACAACGAGTAGCAGTAATAAACAAAAATAAAAAAAACACAAACACGCGCATTCTCACACAAGACGAACCTCGGAGTCGTTATTGATCAAGTGAGCGAAAACTTCATCTCCGGAAAGAGTGGTTCAATTCGTATGGTCGTTTTCATGACAGCGCTCGCTCGTGGGAATGCAGTTTACTGCGCAAATGATATTATGAAATCTTGCCCAGCGAGTGAACGATGTGGACGGACACGCTACGCAGGTATTTGACGTGGGATGAAAAGTCCACGAGGGGAAAAAAAAAAAAAAAAAAAAAAAAAAAAAAAAAAAAAAGTTTCTTCGGCGCAATTCCGTTTTCTGTAAAGCGTATAATATTGTATGAAGCTCTTAGCCACGGCCCATGAAACTTTCTGCCACGGCCCGGTGGTGGCCTGTGATGTGGCCACCTATAGCGCTGCCAGACGCACAATCACGACTAAGTTTAACCTTAATTAAAATGAAAGCTACTGAGGCTAGATGGCTGCAATTTGGTATGTTTGATGATTGGAAGGAGGATGCTCAACATACCGATTTGCAACCCACTGGCCTCAGTAGTTTTTAAGACCTGGGGGCGGACAGAAAAAGAGCCGAAGGACAGACAAATAGCCCTCTCAACCGTTTTTACAGGAAATTAGAAATCAAAGCCGATATAAAATCATTCATTCCAATGACTGATATATTTACTCAAAATTAACTTGGTCGCCTAACCGAATAAAATGAAAAAAGTTAGTCAGCAAAGTTCAAAAATAACATTTTAGTACATTTTTCAAAATATATCACACCCATTTCATCGCACAGCCTTCGGGAAGTTTTCAATAAATAACGACTGTGATACGTCAGCAGACCCTTCCAAACTTGACGAGAACAGAAAGCGCCATAAAACAAAGTTTCGAAAGTTGCACCAAGTAGAGACAGGAGGAGACTCAAACGAACCCCAAGCAAGAGGCCACAACTTGACACCGGAACCTTGAGGAAGACGAATAAACGATTTTTGTGACATCTTTAAAAACACCGCGAGAACATAGTATCCGAGGGCACAAAGCAACTGCAAAAACCGTATGAGAAAAACGTGATGTGCAACTGATCGAGCAAATGGGTCACCTGAGAGTGCGATATCAGGATATAACCATTTAATGGCGCCGAATGGACGTGTCGTGGACACGAGGAAGCGCCGAACAACACGCAGTATGGCAGGACCTCTTATCCAAAAAAAATTAATCACTGCATTATTGTGGGAATGAGAGACGAGTGAGCATCCGCCGCTCTGCAGATCAAAAACACCGCAACTGACACAGGAAATATCGGATGCATCCCATTGGAGAGGCGCGAAACGCTGCTCTTGTTTTCGACAGCGCGAGGGTTTTCAATTCCAAACAACCGCACACGTTCACCGAGTTGAAAATATAGTATTTGAGGAGACTAAACATACTTTCTGGCATGACGTCCTTCAGATAGTTCCTACACACAAGTTCATCTTTGTATATAAACAGACAGACGTTACGCGTGAGTCTATTCATTACACTGACATCCTTAACAGGGAATCATAAGATCCTTAACAGGAAATCATAAGAAACCTAATAAAAGAGATGAAATGACTCACTCCCACACAACAAACATTTATCAAACACTGGAAATGGTTGATATAGTCTGCATATTAGTATAGAATCATTAATGGCCATTATCAACTAAAAGTCTTCCCAGGACATCCCTACCCTACTTACTACAGTAATGCAATACAAAGACAAACAGAAGGCTGAAAGCAAGGTAACATTTCATTAAACACAAGTGATCAGGCAAAATTCGGCAATTCCAAATTACTCTCATTCTCTCTCATACATCTTTCTCTTTTTCTTCCACCTTCCTGCTCCTCCTCCTCTTCTAGTCGACAGTACGAACCAGTTACATCAACCATTGAAGAGCAGAGACCCCTCAAGCCCAGGTCTCCGTGCCATCGCATCCTTTCTCAATAAGAGTGGAAGGAGCAGCAAGAACAGAGAGAGAGAGAGAGAGAGAGAGAGAGAGAGAGGCGGAGAGACGATGAGAGGAGGAGAGGAGGATGCCGGAGAGACGAGGGGGGGGGAGGAGAATGAGACGAGAGCGAGAGAGAAGACAGATTTGGGAGAAGAGAGAGAGAGAGAGAGAGAGAGAGAGAGAGAGAGCAACCGTCAAGCCACGGACGGACGGACAGGCTAAGGCACTAAGCCATGAAAAGACGTGACCTTGAGAGAGTAGGAGGCAGGGGCGTGTTGGTGGTGGAGGTGGCAGTTATTCATCATCCATTCAACCATTCACTCATCATTCATTCACCTCGAGTCAGACCACTGACACTTTTAGGAGCCGTTGTTGGCGCATTAGCCTTAATTTCGAAGGCAATCATCTGGAAGCGCACCAATGCCACCACGAGGAAGCATATTCACCCGCCAGAAAGGAAGGGAGGCTACAATCCATTAACGATATCTACTGATCATCTGCTCTTTAGCCGTCTTCCTTTCCTTTCATTTCGTTTCTTTCTATTTCTCTATTTATCTTTTTCTTTTCTTCTTCTTAGTTTTAAGACTCCTACCTACGTTAAGAAGAAATGCACGTCTGTGTAACTGTAACCATAAAATTACTAGAAACTGATATACATAATGTCCAAAAATAACAGAGCCGAGCTAAAGAATTGTCCATAATTTAGCACTGCAAAACACATAATTGTCTGTATCTTTCAGTGGAGACAATCGGTTACTCTGAGAATCATAACTCTTATGTAAAACCACTAAATAAATATTATGAACTTCACTGACTTCTTATTAACAGTCTTCATACAGTATATGCAGGAAAGGAAATAAATATAATAAAGCACTAGCGAAGCATATCAACACCCTTTTCCTCTGATTCTTATGAAACTTGAAAAGTAAACACCTACTAACACCCGCCTTTCCTTTTTCCCTCGTGTTACTCAATTTGTTATTCCCCATTAATTATATCACTCCCTTTCCCAATATACACTTTTAGCCATCTTTCACACCAAGTTCTTGGTGCATTAAATTTGGGTGTAAAATATAAAAACAAATTATTCAATGGATTTTTCTTTTACATTTTCACGAAAATAGTTTAAAAGGAAAAGCCCGTGAAGTATGTGAATTTCATCCAATAACTTATTTAAATACAGCGAAATCCTTTCGTTTACTTCAGTCTCCTGTTCATCAACTTGGAGGTGGAAATGGAATTCTGACTAAAATAAAGTTAAAACTGTCTAGTTTGATGTTTAAATCCTTTCCTTGAAGTTTTGTACAGTACAATTTCATATTGTAACTAGAACTCCAAAATTCTTTTCATTTTGAACGTGGATCATTTTAGATTAAATTTAGGTTTTCCCTTAGACAAGATGCTTGTCACTCGGCCTAACTTTCCTTAGTCTAAACAGCAACCTTTGAAATTTCAATCTTGAATAAGCCAATCACTTATGGAGTGGTTAAATATACCTGTATATTATAGAAATTTTCCATATTAAATGTGCACAAATGTACCCAATTTTGCCGTAACTGCAAATTTTTTAATCAATGTATGTGCGTAAATGTCATGTCCAAAGACGTTGGGCAGAAGGGCGTAGGTCTACGTAGTGGCTCGAGCGGATAAGGTAACAATATAGCAGAGAATGCGGAATCTAAGTCGAAATTTTGAATCATGATTCTTTTGTCAAAAGTTCAGCACAATTCACCTTTCAACCATTGTAATGAGAAACATGCACGTATGGTCCAGGTATTTTACTCCTATCTAGGCTGCCCACCACTAATTTTATCAACTCTCCCCTTGGGGTAGGAGTTTGCCATCTACAATCCCCCTACGATTCGTCCTCACTATATACTCTGTTTTTTCCATCTGTCCATCCGCCTGTGGTGTTTTCGCATGGTAACACTGCGTCCCGGGATTTAGATAGTTACATTCAGCTCACATTCAACAATTATAATAATATCCTATTTCGAATATTAACGGTGTAATTCGCATACAGTAAATTATTAAAACACTTTTCAGTTGCAAATGTACACCCAGATATCCTTTTATTTAACCTAACACTTAAACACAGCGTAACTATTTACCGGGACGCAGTGTTACCATACACAAACACCATCGGCGGATGGACAGATGAAAAAAAACAGAGTATAGGAACTTGCACATCCAAAACACAGAGGTGACATACGACATGGCAAAATATTATGTCTATAGATATCCAGTCACCTTGTAGGTGCAGCGATCCACTTCAGAATGGATATTGGTCAAATAAATTGCACATGAGTAATACTAAATCATTGCATGAAGTTTTCGTATAATATTAAAATTCACCATCTTTATTTGTTTGTACGCTGGGTCATTTTACTAAAATATTTTTTAAGTTTCACCGACTTCTCCTAGTGAGTAAAATCATGAAACCTGGTAGGTGAGTACACTGACAGTTGTTAATTATTCCCTCCTACCAAAACATTCTTTACATTAAGCTATATTTCTTGGTCGCAGGTCGATGCAACCCGACAACCAATTACTTTTCAAGTAATCCTGTCCATCAAATTGAGATCCAGGAATGCTTCTAACTTCCAAACAGGAGAACAATATTTCATTAATGGCAGACTAAAATATTTGAATCGCACATTTACTCCGAAGTTCATACATTTTGGTTCTGTTTGCTTTACACTAAGCCTTCTTTTTAACATCTAGGCATTCTGTTCAGTCGTTATTTCCTTAATAAACTCGTGGCCTTTTGTCCTTTCCATAGGAATATATCATCATTATTTCTCAACTAACGTCAAAATGAACTATGATATTAAATCCAAGCAACGTGCTCTAATGAACATTCAGCAACATAAATTCTCACTGTCCCATTTTCGTATGAATGAGAGCATGATGTTAAGTAAGCAACCCTGTATTAATGCATGTTTAATATTTATATATTGAAATTAGGTAAACAGTTAGTCATCAAGGGCAAGTCTAGACAACATTTCTGGGATAATGATCAGCAGGGTATAAATATCACAGATATCATCACTATCAGTCATCGCCATGGGGATTATGGCAAAAATATAGCATTATAATTGTATTATTATCATGTGCTATTACTGCTGTTCCTGCAGCTTAATTATCCGCAACAATAAAAGTAACTTTCTCTGGTGGTTTACATTGCATGAGCATGAGGATGAGCATGACAAATGTTTTTCGTGTCGTGTCGTTATGATTAACAACAACACACGCGACTTTTTGAAGAATCTGTGTTACGACACTTAATCAAAACAATATTATTCATCTGATAACACTGCAACGCTGTGCACTTACAGAAGCTTTATTTTTTCCTAGAAAAAATCCTAATATTTCTCTATAAAAATGATTTTTCTCTTTGATTTGCGTTCCCGATTTCGACGACGCAAATCTGAATATTAGCCCTGACTGATTGGCAGTAAGCCCTATATCTCTAGACGACCTCTGCCCAGCATCTCAAACAGTGGCGAAAGATGCAAGGGTTAGAATGAGTCATTATGTGCGAGGGACATATAAAAGTGATTCTCTATATCCTTACCTGCAATTATTTTTGCTTTACGCTTGACGCATTTCCCTTCCTTCCCTGCTTCTCTAACCACTTTTTTCGTCGTGAAATCTATGAGCAGGGAAAACAACCAAGCTGAAATACCATTTACTTGTAGGACTCCACTATTTACTGTAAATTCACGTTACAAGAACTCATAAACACTAACTGTATATACTTTATTCGTTGATAATCTTTTACGTATTAAAAGTGAATGCCATGTAAGATTTCAGGTTTATATTCTTGCTGGAACAAATGAATTTCAAAGAGAACTGAGGTATGCGTAAGTAAGAATGAGCCCGAGTTATTTCTTGTGTGGAAGCTTCACTGTAACTTCAGGTTCAGGAATCTCAGCATATTAACACAACTCGAACAACAAACATTTCTGCTTAATTGTAAAGAATTTTAAGAACGGGAAAGGGACCACTCACGATGGAATAAAAGAATAAACATTAAATGTAGGCGACATAAAAAATGAGAACAAGAGTGCAGTAAAACCCATAGAAATTTAGCAACCCATCAAGCAGAGTCCACCATTGGAGAAATCCGTTCCCCTCGACTTTTACCTCCAAAATGTGGACCACCTTAGCCAAATTACTTGGATCAAACACACACCACACCACAGCATAAAACCCAGCCACCAATGGCGCGCTAAAAAAAATACCCACTGCTCCCTCAAAGTGACATTTACTGTAAGTGTAACAGCCCTAATTGGAAAGCTCAGCTACCTAAGCTACTCCTCAGTTTAGGTACGGTTCCTCAACAAGAAACTAATACCTCCCAGCCCATATGGTACTCTGTGGGACCATCTGCATACCAGGCAAAGTCACCTACATGAAGAATTGTCAAGGCTCTGACAATTCAACAGATGATTCCAACCGATTGTTCTAAAATGAAGCCTCCAAAATTAGCTTAGCCTTTGTTGGCAGTGGCGGACCTAGAAATCTTTCATTGGGGCGGAGATTAGGAGTATCATTTATATATGTAACATGTACACACACGGTACATATCATATATATATATATATATATATATATTATATATATATATATATATAATATATATATATATATATATATATATATATATATTACACATACAGTAGTAGTTGTTGTTGAAATAATCTTGAACTAACCAAACTTTTGCTACTAATAATGATTTATAGAAAGAAAACAATGTTATGTTATTCATATCCCATGTGGGGCACAAGTACAAGTACCGCCCCACTCCCCTAAAAAAAACCAATTTAATCCGCCACTGGTTGGTGCTTCATATCATTAAAAATTATCCTAAAAAGCGTCCCTTACCCAGTCATTGAACAAAAACAAAGCCATCAAAATACTTATATATAAGAAGCCTGAGTACAGTGACTTAATGTGAAGATTAGCACTAAAATCGATACAACAACAAACTGAAAAGTGCTAACAATATTAAAATCAGCGGTGTCCCAGGTTACAACGGCATGCGATGGTGAAGTGCTCCATGACTGGCGTTGTCCTTGGCAGATCAAAATTTTGTATGTCTCAGCAGAAGCGTACAACATCCGCATGCATTAAACTGATTAAAGCAAATGGCAAATGGAGTTGGTCTTACGCCAATGTTGCTAAATCAAAGGTTGTGAGAACTGAATATGCTGAAGAAGATATAACAATAAGGAGTCAACCTTACACTAATTTTGACCCTTTTAGACATCTCGGCACAGTAATTAATATATCACTGCGAAGTCAACATTACAATAAAGTTCACCATTTAGGTATCTTAAAGGATCACTGGGAAACATATCTCAGGAAAGACTAAAAAAGGTAAATTAGACATGTACATGCTAGGCAAATAGCCCTACACGGAGTACAAAGGTATATTTATATTCTTTATTATTGAAATCAGTTTTAGCCTATGGGCGGGAATTATGGAGTAATATGGAAAAAATATGCAGGCGTTTTAGTTTTTTAATATTAAACCGTGTAGAGACTTCGTTTTACTAATTAAGCAAGATCACATTCGTAAGGAAACTAAGCAAGATCACTACTAATGGTCTGTATACAGATGGAAGACAGATAACCGATCAGTGGCAATGGCTAGGAAATGGTTTTAACCGGCATGATGGTTGATGACACTCCATTCAACTGGGGGGAGAACCATCAATAAATAAAAAAAATGTGAACAATTTTACTGTTTTGCGTAACACCCCCCTCCCTTCTTTCTCTCATATACACATCTATGTGTGTGTATGTGTGAATGAACGCGCTTGCGTGCGTGCGTGATCACAAGCCAGAGAGAGAGAGCGAGATTTCTCCAATGTCGTGCGACAAATTCCTTGACCTTATAAATAGATGGTTGCTCCACGCCTACTAAATTAAAATAACGTGAGGGCATCCACCGAAGGCCAAGGTCAGATGTGATGAAAGTGTACCCACTAGGAGACTGGCATCCGAATCCAGAGAATGACTCATTTCCTACTACCAAAAGATTTAAGGCAAAATATTGCACAGCACAACTGGTTCTCCTTGATGCACATAGCTTACTGGATATTAGCTCCGCCATATTTTATACCAGAAAAATTCATTCATGTTTGTCAGCCAATCGAGTGTGGCGAGTCACAATAAATGCTGAGATAAGATGAGTACCCATTAAACAGAAATCGGATTGAGTTGAGAAAATATAGTCAATAAACCAATTATATGTTCGCTCGCAAACACTTCATTGGTTCTTTTGGGTGGTGATGAAGTGGACAGACTCTAAGTATAGAAAATAAGTATAGAAAGACAGGAAGGCAATCCAAAAATATATTCAACTTATTCAAAACTGCACTACTCGATTATATAATTGGTGCTCCTGAGGAACAACTATCAGCTATTAGTCACTTGTAATTTTTCTGTTCATCACCCAACGGTACAAGAGACGCCAAAGTGGTATTTGGCTAGAAACATTATTCGGAAGAATGATTAAGAGCTGCATAGACAGATAAAATTAAATGCGCATGGACCTGCTTGCTTCAACTCTCCATTCCTACCCTTGTGAAAGTCTTAGGTTTTGTCTATGCAATGCATCGTGTTAAGGTTACTATTCAATTGCATTTTCATGAAATGTTATTGTTACATTAACTAATGATTATATTTCTTTCAACTAGTGATTTACACCGTTAGTATTATCTTTACGAATTATAAGGCTTTATTGTGAAAAAGTTGTCAATAGTCGTACTTCAGGAAGCAACACACAATATATATATAATAATATATATATATATATATATATATATATATATATATATACATATATATGTGTGTGTGTGTGTGTATCTACAATGATGTAAAATCTTTCTGTAGTTTAAAATATATATTTCTTGTACATGAACTTATAGCTTTCGACCATCAGCTGTGGTCATATTCACTAAAATGTGATATATCACCTCAAGGAACTGGCATGTAGGAACACAAACATACTTTTTTTATAACATTTGAAAAAACGAATAAAGATTTAGAGGAAACAACTAGTTAACTATTATTAATTGGAATTCGTCTTGATCTTCGTGGGGGAATGTTTGCGCAACATACATGGGAGAAAAACCACACAATAAATTTTAAAGGTGCAAAGGTTATTTTTTGCATGTAACGACAGTACTTTGAGATGGCTAGTAGAAGGGGCGTTAGTTTCCTTAAACGAGTTCTTTACAGGAAATACTGGAATTGCAGATAATACAGCTATTTGTGAAGAGATATGTAGAAAAGGGAAAATTTCAAACTTAGGAATATATGTGCCAATGATGATGCTGCTTCCTCTCCTGTCTACTCCACACAGGTCATTTCTCCAACAAACCACCCAACCAGCATAGAACAAGCAGTTAACAATAGAAACATTCCCCCACGAAGATCAAGACGAAGTCTGGGAAGGAGGAGGGCTCATTTAGTGAACAAGACCACAGCTGATGGTCGAAAGCTATAAGTTCCTGTACAAGAAATATACATTTTTAACTACAGAAGGATTTTACATCATTGTGGATTGTATCCCCATTTACTTAAGAGGTACGACATAGTACCTAGCTTCTGCTTATATATTTATATATGTGTATGTATGTAGGCATGTATAACTGATTCACGAAGATATGGAACATGACGAATGTATGAAAAAAGGCAAATGCCACGCAGGAAAAGTGAAACAAACGTAGTCGTTGCTAAGCCTTAAGGACCGGGTGTCGAAAGGCCTAGTAATCACTCCGTTGTTTCACTATTTCGTCGTGGCATTTGCCTTTATAATATATATATATATATATATATATATATATATATATATATATATATATATATATATATATATATATATATATATATATATAATGTTTGCATTTATACAACATTAGATGGCTGAGAGAGAGAGAGAGAGAGAGAGCGAGAGAGAGAGAGAGAGAGAGAGAGAGAGAGAGAGAGAGAGAGAGAATGTTACCTCTTCTTTTGGTCTACAGAAGTGACTCGGACGCTTTTGAAGTTTATATTTTGCCAGTTACTGAAAGACTCCTAACTTAAAAATCATTAATTACTAGGTGTTAGAAAAACATCTGATCGTTAATCACCTTTCATTAAAGATTTTCAATCATGGCATATTAGAAATCACTCGTTTAGGATAAAATCTACTGCCCAAATCGCACTTCATCACAGGTTTTCAATTACGACCGTTATTACCTTGCTTCATGTAATATTTATTACTGTATCATGGGGTGACTACCGAAGTGTAAGCATTAGGTCAGACTGATCTGGCCACAAACTGTTTTATTTAAAACGTTATCAGATTGGAAGGCAATCTGACAAACTTAAAACTTACCATGTTCCTGTCATTTAATGGGAAACGTAACCGTAAGCCAAATACTGTGAAGTAACTTTTAAGAAATCCATAAACGCCCATATAAAAGTTGTAGAGCTTTTGACATTTAAAATTATCGTGATTTAGATGCATATAAATATATGAAAGTTACGTGTTTATGGAAGACAGTTGGGCGAGTTTTAGTGTCAAGATAGAAATTCTAAAGTATTTGCAAGCTCTGACACTACATTTAGATACATTAACTAGCTTAACAAACTTGTTTATACGATTATGAAGTCCTTTCCAGAGTATGGCACAAAGCCCACAGCCATTCGCTTCCTGCTCACAGAGATGCGGTCCCTACCAAAAAAAAACACCAAATTTCACGCTTCCATACCCATCATTCTTGACTTTACCAGAAAGACTGACACTACCGTAAACAAAAAACCAGGCAAGTTCAATTACTGAATTCAATTACAGAATATAAATCATCATAAGCAGATATTGTATTTATCTGTAGTAATTTTACAAATCGTGTTTATTTAATAATTCATAAAAAATAGAAATTGAGAAAATGGCCCAATAATTACTAGTGCAACCAATATTCGCCCTACTTCTCTTGAAGTGAAATTTGAGATGCATTGTTAAAAAAACAAAAACAAGCAAGGAATGGCATATTGAGAGGGCGAGAAAGGTAAAGGTACCGTCAAGAAATATGAAGGAATGAGGACGGAAGAGAATTATTTACTGGATATAATGGATATCATCTGAAAGAAAAATAGACGGGGGCGTCGACCGAGACAGAGTTCGAGCTGAAAGGCTTGAGACTGCACACTGGCTGGAAACAAAGTGGTAAACACCTCTCTCTCTCTCTCTCTCTCTCTCTCTCTCTCTCTCTCTCTCTCTCTCTCTCTCTCTCTCCAGTGTCCATATATCACCATATTAAACAGAAAAGAGCTGTAGCTCCATTTCCATGCCGTTTTCAATATTTACATAACTGATCACTTTCATTTCTGCAACACTGTTCCAGACTACTTGACAAGTCGTTGTATAGCCTCTCAAGCAATGAAATTTTTCATAGCACTCATGAACTCATTTTCTCTGCAATAAAATGTACCATCAACGCCCTTCACATTGTTACTTTACCAATTCTATCACAAATTTTTCACATGGAAATTTCATACATACTACATCTTCTTCCACGTATAAACCTACACTGTTCTTCCCCTATCAATCCATCTAACTAACGTCTTACTTGCTCAATCAAAATCTTACAATAAAATTTCCCTGGCTTACTAAATCATGCCATTCACCTACAGTGTGCCTCCTATTTCCTCTGCCACCTTTACCCTTATGCAATTGGGCAATTATTTTTTCTGCCCCCCCCCCCCCAACACACACACACACACACACATCCTTTAACTAAAAGAATACGATCCACGATCCTAAACATTTAAATGAAGAAATGGCTTTAGTGTTTTTTATAGCATATCGCCGTCACGCTTAAAGTCTGGCATTAAAGGCGAATGAAGACTCCGGCCCATATGCAACAGAGCTGTCTTGGTCCACTGAAAGGTCGTCTCCTTTCAACTATGGCAAATGTCAGCAACAGTAGATAGAATCTGCTGCTTCTTCAGCAGCGGACTCCTGCTTCTTCAATACTTTACTCGTCACTCTCTGTGTTCTTCAACTCAAGCCCCCGTCGGAGGTTAATGCCGTCAGTACACCTCATACGGTACAATGTACGCATTACTTTAGGTCCTTTGCAGCGTCCCATCGGCCCTAGCTGCAACTCCTTTCATTCCTTTAACTGTACCTCCGTTCACATTTTTTTTTTCTTCCATACCACTTTCCACCCTCTCCTGAAAACTGTTTCGTGGTGCAGCTGCAAGGTTGTCCTCCTGCTTCACCTTCAAACCTTTTTTCTACTGTCAATTTCCTTTTCAACGTTGAATGACCTAACAGGTCCCAGTGCCAAGCCTTTGGCCTAAATTCAATATTCTCTAAATTCGAGTGATTTGTTTTTACTATTCCTTCAGTCCTTCAGTACCTTCACAAAATAAAAAATTTTTAATTGGAAAAATTTCGTTCTGATCCTCTTCATCATTTCAGTAGGGCCAGAGTTACCTTTGATTTGAACTTGCTGCAACTAACCGTCAATAAATGTCTCCGCATTGACTGCAGATCCGATAATGTATCTGGTGCAATATTGGTTTACAATTTAAGAGACCATTTACTGGTGTTTTGAATGCAATCACTATTTCTAATATATCACAACTCAAGAGAACATTATGACCTATATTCTTATTATTTTCGATTTAATACCTATCGCATTTTTTATTCGACACTTCCCACTATACAACCTATCTTCTTTTCTATTATAATTAATGATATAATGCATCAAGAGTAACAATGTAAATTTTTTTTTTTTTTTTTTTTTTTTTTTAATTTACAACAACAAAAAAAATAACTAACTTTCCTGCAAGTACATAATTTCGAGCAAAGTTCCAGAATGCGATTTTAAAATGAAAGAAGAAACCATTTACTATATATATTCTTCTATGGGAGGCTTTAAGCATGCCTAATGTTATGCAACCGTAATGTTAATTCTCTTTTTACAAAATCACATCAAATCACCAAACACAGAGAACTCCTTTGAAAAGACTTGATGCAATCGGCTGATGTATGTCTTTTTTTCTTATATGATTAAGACTCATGCGATTCAGATGCTTTAATAACTTAATTATCTAGCATTGGTTCTTGGACTTTGATCCAACTTTAAATGAATGTATGGTATGCGTTCCAGATGCTTTCTTACTTATCAAAATATCGATATATTTATTCACGATCTTGATTTGTTACCGAAACCCCGGAAGACTCGTCTGCACTAAATCCTAACTAGGCCAGCTTGGCTTTCCCATCTGATTATCGATACAACAAGGAACGAGTGCCTCTACACCCACATTTAATTAAATTAACGAAATTAACCTTCAGTTCGTGGAAAACCACAATGGTGGAGTGATTTCCGAATCTGATTTCATCAGGTTTATGATTAAAGCCTTAAGTGGTTGAGCAATTCCACTTACGGTTCAATTCCTTCATTAAAGATTTCTCGGGTCTGGACACACGAAGACACGAACGAACGCGCATATGCTAAACAAAAAGATATAACGCTGAGAGGAAAGACAGCTTATTCACTTTGACCTCATCAGACAAGTTTATCAACAGACAAAAACTAGCAAATACAAAGTTGTTGGCCAACAATAGTTTGGGCAAAAACCTATCAGTAATCAGACAGGCACAGCATTATTTATCTTGTAAGTTTTCCGCCGAATAACTTTTTCACTGCAAACGCAAACAATACAACAATCAGTTGTTAACACAGAAAAAGTGGACACTAACCAAGCCAATCAAGGAATACACCTGGGATACGAAGGCAGAACGACTGGCCTATAATATTCTTTCGCGATCATTTCTCGAAGTTTTCCCTGCTTAAAAAGAATGGCTCTTCACCTGAATTTCAGAATTTCGATCATAGATAAAGGCTTTACCTTTTCACAGTCCTGAATGAAAAACGGGGCTTATCTTTGCGGCCGGTATTAAAGCCACAAAAAAAGAAAAGAAAAAAAAAAAAAAAAAAGTCACAATTTTGGCTAGCAGAAAAGTCACCGAAAAAATAGTCACATTAATTTAGTCTTTTGTTTAGGTTTTTTTCAGTAATCTCCAACGGGCTTGTATTAAAGCATTCGCCATCACTTGGTGCGCATTGCCAAACTCGGCGATGAGGTTACAATTCACAGCATTTGGTCGTAATTGCATCGTAATGGCGTGCTCGGTCTTGAACCGCAAATGTGTGACCGAGCCATTCACTTTTTTTTTTTCCTTTTTCCAACAACCGCAACTGATGGCGACGATCGCCAAAACCAGCCATTACGACGTGCGCGGCCTTGAATCAACCAATGTGAGTCGGGCATTGGGTTCACTACCTACGAAAGATTAATGTGGCTTATCTTCCTGTGACTTTTTGTCCCACTCCAGTAATAAATACAGTACCATGTTATTTAGTCATTCTGCAATATGCGTATCAATAACGTAATGTCCCCAAAATTTTCCAGAAATTACAATTGAAGAGTGACATAACCTGATACTTTTTTCCACTCCGGTAGACAACAGAACCGTAACAAACTGTTACGTCCCAGGAGGAGTGACAGTTAAGCAATAATAGCTTTAAACTAACATATCGGTGATATTTTTAGGATATTTCTTAATTAAGAAAAAAAAAACAATAATGTTTAATATATATTATATATATATATATATATATATATATATATATATATATATATATATATATATATATATATATATATATATATATATATATATTGCATGTAGACACAAAAAAACTATAACTTTAAATTCAGTGGACCTGGTCACAAAACGTTTATTTTGCCATCAATAATCCCAACTAAAACAATATCTCCTCTACTACTCCCCTCTGTCCTTTGTTAAGTGTTAATCTCCATCTCATCATCTGGGTCAGAACAACAAATCGCACCTTAACATCCCCGAACAGACTATATAGGCATCGTTCTCGTCATTCTGTAGCCCATTCTTGTAATTAAGCTCACCAGTTTTATTTCAAAATGGCAGAATTTCTTTTTTTTTATTTTGCCGCTCTCATCACCTCTTAGAATATGTATAAAGCCATTCAATTTGTATTCCTTTACAGTATTACGCTACAGAAATCCACTACTCATCAGTTACGAAAATCTATTATATATACGTAAATTATATATATATATATAACCCTTAGTGACTACCTTTCTGGTATCTTCCTAAAACGGAAAATGACTAACTGCTTATGTGAATTGGCATTGCAATAACGGTGGTCATCGACGCCAAAGAATGAAAGGAAAATGAATGAATCCCCTAACAGACGGGAAGACAATATACCATAAAAGGGTACACAGTGTAAGTACAATCAGTGCATAAAAGTATACCAGTATATTAAAAACAATGCAATTAAAAAAGGTGAAAAATATTCTTAATTATTTTATGAAATTTTTCAATTAAAATTCTCATTGCAACAGAATTCGACCAACATCAAGAAAATAAACGGGGAAGCTTTTAAAAAGCCATAATCATTTGACATCGATCACTCACCCTTTCATAGCTGATGGCTAATGATCAGCGTCGACAGCTTCCACTCTTCACGCTTAAGTAAAATTGTAATATTTCCGCTTACTCGGGGAGTAAGCCTACAAACTACTTTGTTGTTGTTGGGAGGGTTAGAAAAGTCTATGGAAGAGCCTAAAAAGACCTGAAAAAGGTGTTTTGCTTTCAGTTCAATTTTAGGATGGAATATTCATGATTTATTTCCTAGAATGAAAAGTAAAAAATAAATAATGTGCATGTTAAACAGTACAACAAATATTTCTTTTGCCTTCACCTTTTTCCATTTAACCCCTTTTTCCATTTGACTGCACTTCCCTTCCATTCGCCTCCATGTCACTCACTGTTACATTTCTTCCTTTTACCTTCATTTCCCATTCTTTCTTTTAAGCACTCCGTTCGCTCCCCTTAACCCATCCTCTTTTTACCTTCACCGCTTCATTCACTATTAAGTCCTTCTACTTCTTCATTCAATTCCTTTCACCTTCACACTCTTCCCCCAACCTTTACTTCTCAATTTCACATTCCCATTGATTCTCTCACATTCTGGAACATTTCGGTATCCTTCTTCTTAAGTGCGATGCGCCGCTCAAGGACCTCACAACTACGGGAAACGAGACAGAAAGCTCTTCTGTGTACCCGAAAGGTCAACTTGACGGAACAGTTCGAGAAAAGTAAATATGGGATTCAGCGAAGATATTACGTGAAATCGAAGTTGGGGATACGAGCTCTCTGCTAATCTAACTTTCTTGATGGAAATAATTAAAAGTAAGAGGGTTTAAGCAAAGGAGAGCGAACTCTGGCGCCAACTTCCACTACGAGTACAAAACACTTAAATTATGGAAATAGGAGTGACAATATTCATACCATAGTTCTTTTTTTACTTTATATAAATTCTTTATGCACATAATTAAAAAATATATTACATATACATTATGCACACGCGTACATGTACCTACATAATACATACGTACACTAATATATATATTATATATATATATATATATATATATATATATATATATATATATATTAGGAAAGTGTAATTTATTTCTTTATTTGCATTATGTAAATTTAGATCAGCCTTGTTTTTTCTAGGTTTTCTAGGTTTAATGACTATATTTTTTAAGAAAGTCATTTAGTGGCAGGGTAGCCTTTGTTTTGTGCGAGTATTGTTTACATTATTTTTGAAGTTTCAGTCTCCGTTGTCTCATCATTTCAATTGCTTAACGTAACATTACTCAAGTGTGGTTAGGCGCCTCCTCCCTTTTTTAACGATTGTTTTCTTCACTCACTCTGTGTGTGTGTGTGTGTGTGTGTGTGTGTGTGTGTGTGTGTGTGTGTGTGTGTGTGTGTTTTCCACCCCCCCCCCCCTTTTTTTTTTTTTTTTAGTATTGATGAACGCCTTCTTGATGATGTCTGGTCGCTGGTGCTTGGCCCGAGTTCGTTCGGGCTATAGCACTCCCCTGATATACTGTCTTTTTGCAGCTAGCTGATTTGGAATTTGGATGACATTTGATAGGTAGTTTTTTCTTGAACCACGATTACGAATCTTCGTCTTGGGCCGTTGTTCGCAGGTCCTCCTGTCACCTGCGACTCGAGTACTTCCTAGTTCCTGCCTCATCCGTTGCAAGCAGGTACTCCTGTCACCTGGGACTTGAGTGCTTCCTGCCACATCCGTTGCAAGCAGGTACTCCTGTCACCTGGGACTCTGAGTGCTTCCTGCCTCATCCGTTGCAAGCAGGTACTCCTGTCACCTGCGATTCCGAGTGCTTCCTGTTTCTCCCTGTTGAGGCGGAATTCCCAGGGAATTGGTGCCGTCGCTTTCTCCCGGTACTGATGGAAATTTATTTCACCTGACTCTTCTGCGTCACCGTCCTGCTGCTTTCTTCAGTATATTTGGGAGCTTGCTAGCTTGTGAGATGACGCCAGGCAAGAGACAGTATCTCTGGTTTTCGTTCAGGATCGCCTTCCCTTTTCGGTTACGCTCTGGCGTTGATGACCTCCCCTGATAGCTGTTTTGGCGAGTTGATCACGGCCTTGGGATTGTCTCTCCTCTGATGCCTCCAATCGTGTTTGAAGAAATAACAGCATTTAAATGATTTAATTATGCATATATATTTTGCTATGTTTATGCTGTGACTTTATAACATCACCGACGGGTTATTTATGTTCATTTTTCTAGGCAAGATTTTACATATTCAGCTTTGTGGTAATAGGTAGGAATTACAATTAATTTGTTGTTTTATTTACTCTGCCTTCCTTCTTACTTTGACTTAGTATTAGGGTCATTTTTGGTCTGGACAGCAAGTGTTGGATCCAAAAAAAAAAAGTCTTTTATCAATAATTGTCATTTCCTTCTCATATATTTGTCTTTCTTTGATAAGGTTTAGCTTTTCAGTTGTAGGGAATGCAGTGGGATTCTAAAGACCGGTATTCGTCCTTCCTGGATGTTAAAAAGGTATTGCTGTATTCATTATGTACCACAAGGTTGATTTAAATTTTGTATTTATTAGGTATTAAATATTGTTAAGTGTCCCTGAGTGTTTTGGTTTCCGCTGACCTTTCTATTATAATTTAAGAGCCTGCGCAACAACCCCTAGGGCTGTAACACTATATAATATTGTACACTGGTGCATGTGGCCTCTAACATTTGATGTCAGCGGTTCTTTAATTTCCTATGTGTCTTCCTACAATTCAAAACCATCTCTCTGAAGAAAAACACAAGAACTGTTGCTATTATGCTCTATTTTACTCCTCTGCAGACCGCAGTTTCAGCCTTGAGTTTACGGCTACCACAGTGCTACAATAGTTCTGTGGAAGTAAACTCCAGCCGTTTTTTCTCATATGGGTATTGTAGCCTCACTGTGGTGCCCTTACTTCTTTTTTTTGGGCACAGTCTATTGCTCTTCTGACACTCGAGTGTAGAACTCTACAAAAACTAATACAAAAAAAATGATTGATATGTTGTTCCATTTATTTATGACAACGCTGTTTCTGCCATTACCTCATTGTTATCACCAGGTTTATGACAGTTCTACAATGTAACTATACAATATGTTTTCCTCAGTTCTCAGTAGTTTCAATGCCGATATCCTAATTTTTATATTGGAGGCGTTTCTCTATTTCCATACTAGACAATGGCCTTCCATTTTTAAACAAGCTTTTGGGCCTTAGTCTTTAATCTAAGCAATTCGCGTTGACTGCTGATCCACGTATCGCTAATGTCATTCCAAGAAAATGCTTAAAAAGCTGAAACACTGGAAAAACTATGAAGGAAAACACACAAAAAATGAGGCGATGTTGCCTTGCTGCTGTTTCTTTCTCTATGCGACGGGAAGCTTCTTTATCACCATCAACAATGTTTATATGTGCAGTTTTCACCATAAGCACCTGTTATTGAGCGAGATGTAAATGAGGCACCAATCACTCCAAGAAAACACATCACTCATGTTCTATTTCTATTCTGAGCTTCAATGCTATAATTGAAGCAATAGACCAAATTTGTTGCTATTGTGATCCATTTATTCTCTCTAGTAGACAAGTGTTTCAGCCAATAACTGACAGCTATCATCAAGGCTACAATAGTTCTGCAATGGAACCCTATTCCAACTCATTTTAGTCTTACTGTTTTTCCCTACTCTCCGCATGTAAAGCACATTACACACTTATATTTAACTTCTGCACTCACGTTCAATGTTGAGTGATGCTGGTGCTGGGAGTACTGCACAGTGCAATGGTTCTCCATAAATACACTTGCACCGTCTCCACTTTGATATTGCATTACTGTAGAAATGGTGTACACAGTAAATGACAGATAGACTGTCACAAACCAGTAGCATATTAACGCAGATGGGTTTCAATAACTTTGTTTTTACCAAGGACTTTGTATGGTTTTTGTTATGTGTAAACCATTCATTCTTCTTCTTCCTAGCTTAAACCCATTTTTATATGGGGTCGCCATTACGAATGAGTCGTCTCCATCGATTTTCTGTCTTGTGCCTCGTTCTCATTTATACCTTTCAATTCCATATCTTCCCTTACACAATCACGCCATCTCTTTCTTGGTCTTCCCTTCTTCCTTCTACCCTGCACTTCCATTTCCATCGTATGTCTTCCAACATGCCGTTCCTCCCTTCGTAACAGGTGTCCATACCATCGAAGCCTTCCTTCCTGTATTTTCTTCGATATTTCAGCTACCTTTGTTGATCCTCTTATATACTCATTTCTAATCCTATCTTCCCTTGTTACTCCCGACATCCATCTCAACATTCTCATTTCTGCTACATCCATCTTCTTCTCCTCTGTTTTCCTCATACTTGCCGTTTCTGTTCCATATAACATTGCTGGTCTGACCACCGTCCTATGGAACTTTCCTTTCAATTTCAGAGGGACCTTCTTGTACAGAGGGGGCCTGATGCAGACCTCCAGTTATTCCATCCTGCCTGAATTCGGTGTCTCACCTCTTGGTCCATGCTTCCACTATCCTCCAATACGGACCCTAAGTACTTGAACTTCTGTACTTTCTTTATTTCTTCCCCACCCAATCTTATGCTACTTCCACCGTCCTCAGTAATACTAGAACACATATATTCGGTTTTTGATCTGCTTATTCTCATTCCTCTCTCCTCAAGTGCTGCTCTCCACCTCTCCAACCTCCCCTCCAACTCCTCCTTCCCCTCTGAACACAACACACTGTCATCCGCGTATAATATGCACCATGGCACTGCTTCTCTAACATCCCTGGTCATTACATCCATCACGATGTTGAAGATGACATGGGCTAAGTTGCTGACCCCTGGTGTAATCCATCTCAAATCCATCCGTCTCACCAACACTACTCCTCACTCTAGTATACACATTCCTGTACATCTCCTGAATAATTCTCACATACTTTTCCGGCACCATCTTCTCCCTCAAACATCTCCATATTTCTTGCCTTGGCACTCTGTCATAGGCCTTTTCAAGGCTATGAATACCAGATGCAGGTCTCGTTGTTTTTCTCTGAATTTCTCCATTAGCTGCCTTATGCAAAATATTCCATCCGTTGTGCCGCTTCCCTTCATAAACCATTCATTACCTAGTTATATTGTGCATAAATACACACATCCATACCATACCGTCCTTTTTTGGACTGCTCGTATGTGATGATGCATTAAAACTTTATCACGATAAAGTTTGTGCATCCTGACAGTATCAAGTGACATTTTTGCTTGTTGAAACACCTTACTGATGGATGCATAGCTTTGAAATGCCTTATTGATGGATGTATATTTAAGTAGAATATGGTTTTTATCTGATTTAGTTTATGCTCCAGCAATATATTGCTCTTGCTTCGAATGGACTATTATATATATAATTATATATATCATTAGTATATCTATATATATTATAGATTATATATATATATAATATAATATAGCATATATTATATAGATATATGATATATATATCAGATATACATTATATATATATATATATTATCTGTATATATTATAATATAGATATATAGTGTGTGTGTGTATAACTTATTTAGTTTTATTTGACTAAACCCATATATATATATATATTATATATATATTATATATATATATATATATATATATATATATATATATAAATTTTTTATTATGCATATGTATTCGTATATAATATATCACAGTTCCTGGAGGGCCAACGCAACTCTTCCAGAGAGCAGACATATTAGCATTGCTCTCACTCTCTCTCTCTAATACAGCACAACATAGAAAATTGAGCAGAATCTTCATATTTGTAGATTTAGCGAGACCACAGACGTCTGTCCTTTTCTGTGGATGTAAACAGAGTCGGATATATCGATCAGTTTGTGAAATGTATGACGAGCATTTACTCTTGTGCCATTTAAACCTTAAATGAAGTGTTCATACTTTTTATGTAACTACCGAAGGCCATTTAACTCAACAATTCTGGCCACTAACTGGTTGCTCTAGTAAGTACTTTAAATCAATGCTGTTGCCTCCAGATTCATAATGTGCTCCAACCCTCATTTGAATACATTTTTCAATACTCTGCGGCTCAAAGCAAATTTATATGTTCCCTTTAATACTTAAAACCAATCGCTCCACACAATCTAAAAATAGTTTCGGCACATGAAAAAGATATCTTTTATCTATAACAAAACAAAAACATCAAAAGAAGAAACAAATTTGAAATGTTTCAAGACTTAATCTTTAATACTCAGAGGCCTCCTAACCTTGAGAATCCTGTTTAATGAAGCCGCCTGATTTGGTTTAATCTCATTAATCATAAAACAGCATTGTATAAATGGACATTTGTTTCAGTCGCTTACGTTAAATCATCAAAACCAGAACATGCATCCATAAAGGTTTTGAAGCTATCTAAATTCAACTTTTCTTCTCTCACAGAGAGAGAGAGAGAGAGAGAGAGAGAGAGAGAGAGAGAGAGAGAGAGAGAGAGGATGGGGGAAGGAGAGGGGGAGTATCGTATCATTCACAGAGGTTGATTACGAATTAGACATTTCCATTACCTAAAAGGACGCCTCGGCAGATAATAAAATCCATTAAATATTATCTTCTTATTTTCTAAACTACGAAGAATGAGCTCTTGAGAGAGAGAGAGAGAGAGAGAGAGAGAGAGAGAGAGAGAGAGAATCTGGATTGGGGGATGTGATTACCTCGTTGATATTCTCGTCTTTCATTACACTAATGTAGTTCCTCGTTGGACGAGTGGGTTACGTGCTGGCCTACCGATTCGGTAGTCGCGAGTTCGATTCTCCGCGCTGCCAACATGGAATCAGAGGAATTTATTTCTGGTGATTAGAAATTTATTTCTCGATTTTATGTGGTTCGGATCCCACAATACGCTGTAGGTCCCGTTGTTAGGTAACCAGCTGGTTCGTAGCGACGCAAAAAATATCTAATCCTTCGGGCCAGCCCTAGGAGAGCTGTCAACCAGCGCTCAGTGGTCTGGTTAAACTAAGACATACTTAACTTATTACACTAATATGATCTTCTGCTCCACCGCACCAACCTAATACAGAGTACATGACCAATTACAGGCATGAATGGGAAAAGTGACATACCTATATGAGTTGATATTTTTCATGCAAACAAATACGGGCTACAGTAAATTTCTATAAAAGTATTTACCTCATATGTTTACGAATCAAGTGGCTCTCAACTGACAATTACAAGAAAAAGATGAACGAAATAAAAATGAAAGGTATTACAGAAATTTTTCTACACGAGAAGGTAAAGTATTTCCAAATTCAGATTGGCCTCTGGCAGTATATCAACTGATAATTAAGGAAAATAATATGAGTGGGCCCACAGGAGTATATAATAGGTAGAGAGAACCCTTCCCCGCCCAGAAAATCACGGCGGAATTTGTAAACTTTGACTCCCAGCTGTTAAATCTAAGATCAGCAAAACAAAGACATAATTCTAAAGAAGCTCCGGTTTCTTTCACCAGCACTGAAGTTATCTCCATCGCCTTTGAACCCAGAACGCTCCAGATGAGCTTTTGAAATATCTGAAAATTGTTTGCGGATGGCTGGAGTGAGGTTTACCTCGACGTGGTCATTTTTATGAAATACTTGGTATTAATGGCTGTTATTTCAGCTCTCTCTCTCTCTCTCTCTCTCTCTCTCTCTCTCTCTCTCTCCTAACACCACAGCTGGCTGCAACCCAAACAATTACCTGACAACAAACACCTCATACGCTGATCAGGTCACAAAAAGAGACGTGGCTTTTTATGGGGACGTGCCTATTTCGTTCCATCGTTCCGGAACACAGGAGTCTACTCTCGCCGAGAGAGAGAGAAGAGAGAGAGAGAGAGAATCCTTCAATTCCTACAGGATGTCACGACAACGGCACTATCGGAAAACCGATACCGGAGTGTTGTTGAGGATAAACCAGGAGGATCAATCATAAAGAATTACGGGTTCCATTCGAAAACTTATCTTCGGGGATTGGACGGTTCTCTGGGAAGCTAGAAAGAGGACCTTTTCTCTCTCTCTCTCTTTCTCCTTTGAATGACGTTCTGAAATTTAAGGATGTCTTTTGAAAGGTGGGAAGATCTAAAGATACGCCATGCATTACTGGGGATAATGACCTCCTTCATTTAAGAACAAATAAACAAATATATAAATAAATAACAATATAAATGATATATATTATATATATGCATGTATATATATATATATATAATATATATATATATATATATATATATATATATAATATATATATTACACACATATCTGTATATCTTTAGTTGCTGTGACCATGTCTTCGTAATTAGGCGAAAGTACTTAGCATCTCCAGTGTTTCAATTTTCCTTCGTGGCTGTAACTTTGTTCATAAACATATATATATATATATATATATATATATATATATATATATATATATATATATATATATATATATATATAATGATTGCCAGAAATCAAAAGTTCAAAACATAAAGTCTTTTTCATCGCCGAGCAGATTACACCACTGGTCTAAAAAATAAATTTCTTTCAACAGCTAAAACGTCATTTTTAGCGCAAGATCATCTAATCAAAATCAAAGCAAAAATAAGGAGAGGCGAAATACCAACAATACATTTAACCAACAGAGATTCATTAAAGATATTTAAGACAGCGATTAAAAGTCAAAAGAATGATGGCATAAAACCACCTTTAATTAAAACGAAACTAAGTTGTAAGACTTTCAAGTCCACAACTACTGTAATGTAAAGATAATCTGAATAAATGACGATACTTTCATATCCAATATAAACCACAATGGATTATTTCTGTTATATATAACAAGAGGTGTTGGCGTCACAGAAATGAAACTACTTACTGTAATATTTACAAGCCAAACCAAACGTATTTATTTCAAAACTTAAGGTGCTTACAAAGTCTAAGGATTCATTTCAACATTCCTTGAAAGGTACAGAACAAAAAATATACACTTCATACATAACCATAGGAATCTCTCAAGCCTAAAAAGCTTTCCAAGAGTACATCTACCAAATACCAACCATCTCCTTTCTGCAAGGATACCGAAATATCTAATAAAAGCGGATAACTCCAACAATTTTCTCACGACACGGTGTGTTTGTGAAGTGCAAGTGCTCCTGATGGCCACTATTTTTAAAATCTGTTGACAAACTCTACGGAAATGAAACTCATGCCTACACCCTGTGAAGCGCACCTTAAAGGTCAGACGAACAAAATAGAACGAAGATCCCTCCAAAAACCTCTGTATTAAATATGAGTGAAATATCTTCAGTCTTGTAGAATTTGTGATGTCATGACAAGCGTGACAGACACTGACATACAGATTGACGTATCACGAACAGAAAAACGAACAAGCGACGGAAGAAGTATGGTTCCCCTTATTTTGGGTATAGGGACTACAAAACGATGTGTGCGATGTGCAATTCACAGAACCAAAATTTTAAAGAGTGGTGACCGCTGCAGATATAGCAAACTGAAATATATAAAACTATAAATATACCACTCATTTCAAATAAATTTCTCTAATGACTTCCCATCAAACCTTGCAGGAATCACTGACCTTAATGCAGGATAAGACTATGAATCAGATTTGCTACTATAAGGCCAGGAGTACACGAACCACTATGTGGCTAGGATGGGGCTTTCCAAAGGTTTCCATCGTTTTTATTGTATGTTAAGCACACGAACGTCTGTGACAAGCGACTGTGGTGAGCTGTCGCCGATCCCCGCCACAGATTATAGACAATGGAAACCTATGGGAAGCCACATCCCCGCCACACACCCACGCCACTCTGTGGCGCCTGAGAGTGGCTCGTGTACTCCTGGCCGATATCAGGATGAGTTGAAAATATTCATCTTTTTCACTTTTCTTCCGACTTTGTTTAATGCAAAGGAATATGGGAGGAGAGAGCGAACTCACCCTCTTCCCTCAGTAAGAAACATCACACATCGTCCAGTAACAAATCATCCTTTTATTCCTTAATCAAGATCGGTTTCTACCTATACACTTGCAAGGATCTACTCCTCTAAAATCACTATTTTTCCTTCCTCTATGGATCGATGCTAATCTGAACCTTGTCAATAAAACTAGTGTTTTCTTCGTCATTCAGTCATTCTCCTTTCCCTTCTTTTGAAAGACGAATTTCTTTCGTGTTTTTTAAAATCACATTTAGATATTTCCTTCTATTTTGAAGGTCTGCGCCTTTCACATTGGACCATTACTCTTTCCTTTCAAACTGTCCTTTTCGTAAAACCGTCGATTTTCTTCATCCAAAGTAGCATGCTTTTCGCTTTACTTATTACTATTGAGAGGGGGGGAGGGGTGGTTGTTGTTTCGCAGAGGAGTGACCTCGAACTGAAAAAAGCATCTAGTTCGCTCCGAGTCTGGTAAATCTGTGAATAAGTAAGGTTGTTTAACTGTATACAACAGAGGCACTTGAATTCATTGTATTGGTGACGGTTCAATTTTCAAATTTTTTTTTTAAATGCAGAATTTGACTGGGATTTTAATGCTCAAGAAATTAAGGGCGTTCACATTTCTCTGTGTATAGTAGCGGACAAAACCCATCAGATTGCAGTCTAGTAGATCGGTCTCCACGCTATCTGAAGTACAATATGGATTGCTTTTGATTATAACACGAACCACGGAATCTTTTACAAATGATCTTTACATGCATAAATAAAATTTATCGTGCATTTTTTTTGAGTCCCATAAACTGATTACAGGAAAGATAATGTCAAATGTATCTGCGCCATTATTCCCAGCGCCGATACCAAGTTCTCCAGTGAATAATCACGTACAAATCCACGGCACATCCAAGTCACTCACAAAACAACAAATGAAATGGGGAAAAAAAACTAAGAATGCATCAAGATAATTAATCATACTACGTGCTTCCAAACCTGTTAAATTTCATGTTGAGGCAACAAATGTATTTACCATCTGTTCATTTTCATCAAACATGATTTTAGGCTTAACATATAAAAAGTCAGTCAGGTAAAAATTCTGATAACAAGCGAATTCGAATAAATATAATAACAGCATCATTACTCGGACCAACACGTAAACAGAAACTCAAGATATATATTTCTATACAATTTTTCAAAAGCATTTAGGAACGCGACATTTTACTTTACATTTTTATTTTTTTTACTGGTTAGTTGTGGCCTAATTTGCATACTGATTGTGACTGCCAAGTTATTGAAGATCTGGCTGTGAGAAGATATTCAAGTTGATCTACTCAAGTTTCCTAAAAGAGATTTTTAAAGGCTTTAGAGTCCGGCCACGTCAAGTCACATGATCAACGAAAATTCCGAATATTTTTTATAATAATGGTCAAAAGTAACCACTTGGGTATTATCAACAACACTGCTTCATGGACTTAAAAGATGGCCAACTGAAATGTCAATATAAAATCGAAGATGAAGGCAAAGTGACGCCACATACGTGTGGCCTAAGCTATTCTCAATATTACCACTGTCATTACCATTATGAATACTATTTTTCATACCTACTCAGCAACCGGGTGGATATTATCCATTTACCATTTCTTATTATGTTATCTCGAGTATCTACATCGTGTATGTTACTGTCTCTACTTTACATATTCCATCTATATTATTATTATTATTATTATTATTATTATTATTATTATTATTATTATTATTATTATTATTATTATTATTATTATTAATATTATTAATATTATTATTATTATTATCATTATTATTATTATTATTATTATTATCATTATTATCATTATTATTATTATTATTATTATTATTATTATTATTATTATTATTATTATTATTATATTATTGACTTTTGGGTCTTTATCATCCTGCCAAACTTCAAGAGTTTTGATCAGTAATTCATAGATTTCTTCCAGAAACTGACTTTGCTGACTGAATTATAGATAAAATAATTAACCCCACTCAATAATAGCAAACAAGCCATACCGGTTAGGTTAGTTTTTATAGTCATACAATAATAATAATAATAATAATAATAATAATAATAATAATAATAATAATAATAATAATAATAAGCTGTATGGTAAGAGCATCAAGGAAATAGATACCCTAACCCAGACTGTAAGGATTGTATCTGGGGACATCAGGATGGAGTTTGGAATAGAAAAATGCGCCTTAGTCAACATACAAAAAGGCAAAGTAACGAGAACTGAAGGGATAAAGCTACCAGATGGGAGCAACATCAAACACATAGATGAGACAGGATACAAATACCTGGGAAAAATGGAAGGAGGGGATATAAAACACCAACAGATGAAGGACACGATCAGGAAAGAATATATGCAGAGACTCAAGGCTATACTCAAGTCAAAACTCAACGCCGGAAATATGAATATAAAAGCCATAAACACATGGGCAGTGCCAGATAATCAGATACAGCGCAGGAATAGTGGAATGGACGAAGGCAGAACTCCGCAGCATAGATCAGAAAACCAGGAAACATATGACAATACACAAAGCACTACACCCAAGAGCAAATACGGACAGACTATACATAACACGAAAGGAAGGAGGGAGAGGACTACTAAGTATAGAGGACTGCGTCAACATCGAAAACAGAGCACTGGGGCAATATCTGAAAAACAGTGAAGACGAGTGGCTAAAGAGTACATGGGAAGAAGGACTAATAAAAGTAGACGAAGACCCAGAAATATACAGAGACAGGAGAAAGACAGACAGAACAGAGGACTGGCACAACAAACCAATGCACGGACAATACATGAGACAGACTAAAGAACTAGCCAGCGATGACAATTGGCAATGGCTACAGAGGGGAGAGCTAAAGAAGGAAACTGAAGGAATGATAACAGCGGCACAAGATCAGGCCCTAAGAACCAGATATGTTCAAAGAACGATAGACGGAAATAACATCTCTCCCATATGTAGGAAGTGCCATACGAAAAATGAAACCATAAACCACATAGCAAGTGAATGCCCGGCACTTGCACAGAACCAGTACAAAAAGAGGCATGATTCAGTGGCAAAAGCCCTCCACTGGAGCCTGTGCAAGAAACATCAGCTACCTTGCAGTAATAAGTGGTACGAGCACCAACCTGAAGAAGTGATAGAAAACGATCAGGCAAAGGTCCTCTGGGACTATGGTATCAGGACGGATAGGGTGATACGTGCAAACAGACCAGACGTGACGTTGATTGACAAAGTCAAGAAGAAAGTATCACTCATTGATGTCGCAAAACCATGGGACACCAGAGTTGAAGAGAAAGAGAGGGAAAAAATGGATAAGTATCAAGATCTGAAATAGAAATAAGAAGGATATGGGATATGCCAGTGGAAATCGTACCCATAATCATAGGAGCACTAGGCACGATCCCAAGATCTCTGAAAAGGAATCTAGAAAAACTAGAGGCTGAAGTAGCTCCAGGACTCATGCAGAAGAGTGTGATCCTAGAAACGGCACCCATAGTAAGAAAAGTGATGGACTCCTAAGGAGGCAGGATGCAACCCGGAACCCCACACTATAAATACCACCCAGTCGAATTGGAGGACTGTGATAGAGCAAAAAAAAAAAAAAAAAAAAAAAACAAAAAAAAAAAAAAAAAAAAAAAAAAAAAAAAAAAAAACAATAATAATAATAATAATAATAATAATAATAATAATAATATGACCGGCCAGCCAAAATTCTTCCCCATCTTTGTCAAACCGTTTTAGGGGATATATAGTATTCCCTGCATGTAGCCCGGTGCCATTCACCTCCTGGAATGGTAGGAAGGTCTACCGAAGAGCAGGAATAATAACCGAACTTCAGACAGCTCACGACCTACCAGCTGAAACGATGAAATTTATACGCCCAGTTGAGAAGACAGTGCCATCCTTTTCAGAGACGTAATAATAATACGTTCACCTCTGTCTTCTATTTTAGCTAATTAGTGTTTGGAAATGGCCAACTCCAAATAACCCTCCTTTAATTTCCGCCTACTTTAAGGCCTTCCTCTTGTGTTAGATATGATGATGACGACAATTTAATAATGCAAGGCGAATAATACCTTAATAAATTTTATGTTTTGAATAGCTCCATTCCGTTCATTATATTAAAAGCAGAGTTGAGGAGAACGAAACATTTGAATTTTTTTGGTTTTGTTTATGTGCACCATATAATTAATGGATTTCATTTTAGCGTTTACTGTAAAAGTAGAAGCACAGACTTATAACCATACATTTTCTTTTCATTTATACTCAATTCATGAAATGCGAAATCAGCAGTTTATTCACAGGAACACTTACAAGGTTTGACCGAGAATTTATTTCCTTTTTGTATAATGTCAATTTTTGTTTAGTTTAATTTTGACCGCACATTCAAATTTTCTTTATCATTCTTAAGTTGAGGAGAGATTTTGTAAAATGAGATAATGCTTGAAGACCTACGTGCAGATTATATATTGAATACAATGATTATAGATTATAATACGCAATGAATTTACGTATAAGTTACTGATTTCCTTAAAATTAACCGTAAAAATATCTAACTAAAAAAGTTCAGCAAGTTTCGGCTGAAATGTGGTGTATTTATCAATATGTATCATAACAATATTAATGATTAATTCTGCATAGATTCAACATTTAACAAAATAAAAAAATAAATAAATAAAATAAAAAACATAACAGGTGGCTTCCGATTAACTTGGCTGCCTAATTTAAAACGCCAATACAGTCTTAAGGTGCGTTCACACGGTCGAACAATGCCCGACGGACAAACATTGTTGCCATATCAAAGGCGAAGCAGGATGACGTCAAAAGCATTGAAACGAGGGAAGTAGATCTGGCAACAAACTGTGGTACCAGTTGAAGTTGTATATCACTGTTCTTACTCTGCTAACAAGGCAAACTCTGGTAAGCAATTGTTAATTGGTAACAATGTTTGTCCGTCGGACGTTGTTCGACCGTGTGAACGCACCCTTAGAAGCTATTGAAGTTATTAAAGGCAGCGTCCGAAGGAAAACGAGAATAACAATGAATATGATCATGATCCATGACAATACAACTCCACACTGAATGTGGGGTTATGATTAGAAACAACACGAAGCAAATCACAGGAAGATGGTCATAATATCAATATAGTATAGTTACCACCAAGAAATAAAATGTTAAAACAAAAGAGACTTTGTTCACTTAAGAATAATTCAAACTATACATAAGATTTGTGAAACTAAACACCCACGTCTTGCTTCCTGGTTACTTTTAATTTATTTTCGCATATTTCTATCTCTATATTTATTCATGTCATGACTATTCCCTATTTGTAAATCACTTGTACAATAGCAGCACATTCATAAAAAACAATACATTTTAATACATTTTCAGAGGTCAATTCCCGGACATTTTTTAATGCCCAGATTCCTTTTGTCATTACGGTTTGGGAATCCGGATTTGTCCAGTCTAGCAGCCTGGCCTAGCCCAACATCGAAGTCTGGCCCCCAAGGATCTCGTTCCCTCCCAGTATACTTGTTAATGGCGTCGAGTAATTTATTCAAGAACTACTTCATGCCCGTTGCAGAGCTGCAGCATCAACGTCAAAATTACAAGTTTTAAAAGCACCAGCAATCGTCCCACTTAATATTCAGCTATCATATTACTAATCTCTCTTATGGAGGTGACTACGGATGAATTTAAGTGTTGTTAAACAGAAAAAAAACCCTTAATCCATACCTTACTAAATATCATCTGAAACGAACCCATATTTTCTGCCTCTCACCCTACTCCTTTTAATTTTTGCTGTGTATGTTTGTATCAATTTTTTTTAAGTAAAACGTTTCATTCTTACCCTTGTTTCAAAATAAGATGATTCATTTCAGTCTAATTTATTCTCGTAGTGTTGTCAAAGACAAAAACTCGTAAAGGGTCACAGCAATTGATCTTATAATAAAGATGAAGTTAAAAGTACCCAGTTTCTAAGAACCAACAGAAAGCGCAAGAGCAGGAAAGAGTGTGAGTATAACCCAGTAAGTGTTTCACATTTGTTTACTCCTTTGAAACTGAAATCCTCGTTTCGTTTCATGGGGACAGCTCCTTAACTGTTCTCAATTTTTTTTAAGAAGAGGAAGACAATATTTCCCACATCCTTGTCTGAAATACAAATTTCAGACACACGTCATCTCATTTCTTCGGTGGTATTACTTCCACCACAATTTATTACAAAATGTAAAAAGGAAGAACAATCTAAGAAACTAATGAGGAATGTAGTAGATTAAACATTTCATTGCACAATGATAAAACATAAAAGACGGAGACATCTAAAAAAATAATAATAATTTTACAATCGCCATCGTCAAGATTTCAATTCTACATCTTCAGAATAATGTCAAATTAAGAGCCCAACCGTTCTTTTAAATAGAAGAGTACTGTTCTCGAGATCTAGCAGACATGTCCCTCATGACCCAGCTAATTTTCTTCAAGTTATGAATGAATCACGCTTGTTACAAAGCGTCAACACACCACAGTCATTACAATATATCTGGATAAACCCACAGAAAACCATGAGCCACACTGGTGACCAATGATAATAACTGACTGCTTGTAAGTCAGCTAATCTTCCAAGAACCAGTCATCGGCGAAGCGGTAAAAGTAGCTTTTCGAGGAAACAAAAGATGAGCAACAGGGAAGAGAAACATTAGCAACAGAAGCAATGGGAATATCAGAAGAGGGGAATAATGATAGCAACGGACACGAAATAAACAACAGAAGAGTGAATATGGATAGCAAAAGCAGCGATAATATTGACAGAAGAGGGAACAAGGAAAGCAACATAACGAGGCTAACAACATAATAGAAGAGGGAACAAGGACAGCAACAGAAGCGATAATAATAATAATAACAGCAGAGGGAAGACAGATGGCAACGGAAGCGATAATAATAATAATAATAACAGAAGAGGGAAGACAGATGGCAACAGAAGCGATAACAATAACAGAAGAGGGAGGACAGATGGCAACAGAAGCGATAATAATTACAGCAGAGGGAGGACAGATGGCAACAGAAGCGATAACGATAACAGCAGAGAGAAGAAGCGCAGCAATCGCAGCAGTAATGGCATCTTTCTGCAGAAGCTATGGCAACAGCAAGAGCCAATGAGAAAGGTAAGAGAAGTGATATGAAAATAAGAGTAGCAACCAAAATAAGAGATCGGGCGTTGGTAGGAGGTGCAGGATTGAGCACCGCCTTCCATTACTGAAGTAAATAAGTAGGAAGACGGTCATATGACACTGAGGATTGCCTGCCCTGGCTCTCTCTCTCTCTCTCTCTCTCTACCCAAACACTTCTCATTGTTGTTCAACACCCTACACTTCATAGGTAACTGGGAACTGATGTCCACTCGACTGTTCTTTTTCTCCATCAAGCCACCTTCCCCCCCCCCCCTTTTTTTTTAATCTGAGATACGACTTACGAAAGTCTTCTTGAGAAATATTTATGCTCTCTCTCTCTCTCTCTCTCTCTCTCTCTCTCTCTCTCTCTCTCTCCAACCACGAAGGGTCATTCACCTGACCCATATACCTATCTGTCTGCCTATTATAAAAACACACTCATAAAAATATAAACATAATGTATATATAATATATATAAATATTAATTTGATTTATGAAAGTTTGGTCTTACGACCTGGCACTGGAAACATTTATTTATACATATGTGTACATATGAATACTTGTGCCTGTAAAATTAATATATAAACAAAACATATCTATGTGTAGACAGATATTTAGAAATAAAATTGGAATAAGTATATACATGAGAAAGTATATACATGAGTAAGCATATACGCATGTATATAAACATGAATACACATAAGTATGCACAACCCTTCTGACGAGATCGGTTGAACTACTGGGAGCACAGAAAAGAAATAGAACTAAGCATTCACTATGAGAGAGAGAGAGAGACGATCATAGGTGTTAGAAGTAGCATTCATATCGCTCACCCAACCGCTGGGTACCATAATGGGCCCATAGTAACTGGAGGGAGTCGCTGCAACATCTGGCTTTTCTGCCCCTCACAACCATCCCCGATCACTCTGACGACCCTGTCGGAGCTGTTTAACCCACAGCCAGTTATCAGCAGCACAAAGATTTCCTTAGTGAATATGGAACTAACCATTTCAGGGCACAGGCATTCATTTCCTGGAGTGGAAGTTTTCAAACAACTAATATAATTAAAATATTTTCATTCGTTTCCACCTACACACACACACACACACACACACACACACACACACACACACACACACACACACACATATATATATATATATATATATATATATATATATATATATAATCATATAATCTTCAGAAAGATTCACAGGAACACTTTTGTATAAAAAGACGAAATGTGTAGAACATACATATACATATAAATAAATAAATAATATATTACTCACACACACACACACACACACACATACACATATATATATATATATATATATATATAGTATATAATATATATATTATATTATATATATACACACACACACACACACACATATATATATATATACATATTATAAAAAAATAAATAATAATATACACAACCATTGAGGACTCACACAAACCTACACATAGATATATATATGTATATATATATATAATATATATATAAGTTTGCCCAGGCATCAGAATATGTTAATTTCTTTCTTGATTTGGATCAAGGGCTAGAAGACAAGCGTTTCCAAAATGTTAAGAATAGAGAAGAGGCACACTGTTTATTCAAAATCAGATGTATGAATATATACATAACAACGAAGAACATTCAAAGGTTGCAAAGTGGCGCCAACTAGTGGGAAATGGGGGAATAAGGATATTTATAAACATAATTGTGCTACATGACGTAATGTTACGCTTGAATGTGAAATGAAAGGTGATATCAATGTTAACCGTTTAAATGTAACAAGTTCATGGATTACATCATTTGGGTGTAATCTGTCAAAACGCCTGTAAACATACGGAAACGTAAGGAAAATGCCTCTGAGTTCTGAAAATTGTTCATTAAAATTCAGTCGTTTTAAACTTACTTCTGAAAATGGTTCGAGACCTTATATATAAAAAAAAATTCTTGTGATTTTAAATAATGAATTCAAGACAGCTAAGGGAGTTGAGGTGGACTTGAATCATAAAAGTTTATCACAGAACTGGAAGGGAGAGAGAGAGAGAGAGAGAGAGAGAGAGAGAGAGAGAGAGAGAGAGAGAGAGTGAAGACGACGAGGTAAACTGTGACATTTAATAACCGCATCATTGTCATTTACTCCGCATATTGATGCATTTACTAACGTATGTGTTTATGAGTGTATACCAGTAAACATTTGTTGGTATATAGGCACCTGTGTATGTATTCATACATTGAAGTATGTGTGCAAATATTCACTAATATGTCCGTCTGCACATACATTAGCATAACATGCATTCCGCTGGCTTCGGCGTGGTTGAAATTTTTGTGCTTTATGAGGTTTTGAAAGAACTCAAGACTCAACATTCACCATCAATATTCCTACAGACTCCAAAATATATCCGAGACAACACAGATGCCTGCATAGCTACTAGTAAAATGCTCTGAAAAGCCACTAACACTCCATAAACTTCAGATAGCACTGAAAACTAAAGAGTATGATATCAGACCAAACCAAATGTATTTCAGTACAACAACAACGTAAATACTGCTGAAAATTAATATATAAAAATTTGTACAAACACCAACACTTGCGATGGAGTCCAGGGATTATCATAATATATTCATCTTTCATGGAAACTGTGAAAAAAAATTTACATTCAACTCACATGTATGTCTTTTACAAAGCCGCCGAAAATATATAAATGTAGCCAAATGAAATACGATGGCAAAGACATTAAAGGAACATGTTTCTATGTATGGGAAAAGGGCAGGCAAAGCAAGGGAAAAAATCTTATTCCCAAACCCCAAACTCCATCCCTAACAGAACTAATTCAATAAGGAAGACAGGGACTAAAAGGGCAAACTTCTACCTTTCCTCTACCCCTTCCCCCTCCAAAGTTAAATTTTGTGACACAAGTCTAATAAAATTGCAATTCAAACAATAAAGCTGCAATTCGAGATGATGATGCCCTATCAAACCTATGATTAGAACAACATAACAACCAGGTGTTTACTGTGGGTGTAAGAGAGAGAGAGAGAGAGAGAGAGAGAGAGAGAGAGGTGGCCAACACGAATTGTATTTGTTATACCAGTATGTGCCATCATTATCAAAATAAACAAGCGTAAGTACTAGTAAACAGGTTTCTCTATCAACCCAAATTCTATTTCGCAATGAAGATGACAACGTCACTCTAAAATGACGTGCTGGGGACTCATAACCACTCCCCCCAACCCCCCAACCCCGTGCAGACAGACGAGAGAGAGAAGAGAGAGAGAGAGAGAGAGAGAGAGAGAGAGAGAATGACTGTAGGTATAGACCAACGAGAGCGAGCGAGGTGAAGCATAAAAAAAGATAGATAGGTGGAAGTCTAAATTTGAGTAAGAGAGAGAGAGAGAGAGAGAGAGAGAGAGAGAGAGAGAGAGAGAGAGAGAGAGAGAGAGAGGTATCCTAATCGAATAATGGCACTCGCAGGTGCACTCGGCTAAAGCATTTGCAAGCACGTGACGAGCAACAGACAGACGACCCAGAGGAAATCTCGACCGAGCTCCCCGATATCACACTTCCCATTTACTGCTCTGTTTTCAAGGGCCGGTTCCACTCCACAACATGAGGACATTTTTACATGAATGGTTGGTGCTACTCATAATCAGGAGTGCATCATATTTTTCCAAAGGTCATTCTGTTTAACATTCAAATGCATTTTTACTATCAATGACCCAATGATCGATACCTATTTTTATGGTTGCCCTAGATTTCTTCAATTGCCAGTCACGGCAGGAATGTTTCAAAACTCCAAAAGATGAGAGAATTAAAACAGACGGATGTTTCCCTGGTTAACTTTTGCATATGCGAGAACTAATTATAAAAATGTTTATATCCCGTGACCTTTTACGATAATCCGTTATACGGTAACTAAACCTTATTCCTCGTAGCACTGCTACTAATATTTCCTGAAGATTCTAAGATTCATTAGAAGAATAAGTGTCTTTTTATGGGTAGTAAATCGGATTACCACTCTTATATGGATTATGGAGTGTAAAACATTCCTGTCACCATAAACAACTCAGGTTTAGATAACACATGGAGAAGTAAGACAACTTCAAACACACACACACACACACACACACATATATATATATTGCAAATATGTATATCTTTTTCAGGGAGACAGAATTTAATAGTACATTCGCCACACGTCTCACACTAAATCCAGGGATAGATGCAAAATTGCAAGATTCTCTACGGAAAAACTCTTGATCCTTTTCTGTAATGTTGCTTTTCGAGCTTGGATACTGATTTTCATATTTTGAAGCTGAGCTGTGCGTTCATTGAGAGAATAACACCAAAAATAAATGATATTATGATGTGTCGCGCAAAACTAGGTTCCTTCACTTTTATATAAAAAGTATCTGCCAAAAATATGGATGCCAATACACTAAAACGCCTAACAAAACGTTCATTAATATGTGAGATGATTGAACATGCTCTGATAATTCTGAAACAGTGATATAAAACCATAAATAAGTAGCTATTTCTTGATAGTCTGAACTGCATACATATCTCCATCACAAACGTGAATCTAAGCACTAACCCATTTACAGAAAATTATATACACACATGCACGCATGACACACGTATATATACGTGCTGTATATATACATACATGAGAGAGAGAGAGAGAGAGAGAGAGAGAGAGAGAGAGAGAGAGAATACTACTTAATCATTCATTCATAGCACTCAACCACTGGCGTACTTACCACAGGCGGGTGGTCGCCACCTCTTTGGATCAGAACGGCGATCCAATCCGATGAAATCTTTGGAAAACTCGAGAGTATCACTGCGGGCGGCCTCACTCTCCAAAATTAAAAAAGAATGACATGAAACCCGAAACGGAAGCCTCACCTTAGGACACTTTCATCTTGTGCACTGAAGGCCAAATATCCAACAACAGTTCTTATAAATCAATTACTTAAAAGAGACCAAAATTTTCCAACTTTCAAATGCACTGTGTTTAGGCGATGATTTTTCACTTATAAACTGAAAAAGAACTTAATTTATTTAGACTGCCTCCAAATGATCCTGTGTTTCAACTTCTTTTTCTCTGAAACTGTTCTTCCTTTTAATTTCCTTTAATTAATCCTGTTCACTGAACGGACGAACGATAATAAAAAGAGGAAGCGAGGAGTGCTCAAGCAGCAACAGGTTGAGGAGGCGAACAGTCGGAAGACAGTTCTGTGCCCTCACCCAGATGGCAGTGCACTAACCAGCGGGTGACATCAACCCCCAACACGAATCAAGGAAAAGCAGTTACCCAATGGATGGATGGATGAGAGAGAGAGAGAGACGGGGAGAGAGAGAGAGAGAGAGAGAGAAAGAGAGAGCGAGAGACGACTGAGTGACTGACTAGTCACTAGTCACTAGTTGTTGCTCACATCCGATGGGATGTTTCAAGGGGGTAGTCTGTATAATGTCTAAGGTTCGTACGAGCCAAATCTCTCTCTCTCTCTCTCTCTCTCTCTCTCTCTCTCTCTCAGCACTTGTAACACTTCCATATTTGAGTGAATATGAATCGTTGACTGGGCAAATTAGTCTTCATATCTTTAATGCCAGGTGGACGATAATCTGCTGCTACGCGCTTGTCGAATAAGAGACTTTGTAACAAAATACGGAAAATGGTTATAAATAAACGTTTCTAACATTAAAATACTGTTATTATTATCATTCATTATAAAAAAAAATGTATACTTATCAAGATAATACAAGCACCAGTTTCCGCACCAAAGAAAGTTTTTATTTATAAAAAATACAAAATTCTAAAATTTAATACTCAGATAAAAACACACTCTAATACCTAGATACCGCCTGAAAAATAACACATTTCCTATGGCATCGATAACTACAGATCTTCGTGATCTAAAATGCTAATGAACTTTTCAGAAATATCAACAATTATAAGAATGGTGACTAGTCTTGCTCACCAGTACCCAAAGGACAGTAAATAACTGTTTTTGAGGCTAATGCGTCAGAATATCTTTTTTTCTCTCTCTTCACATTTCAAGGTCAATGTTCTTTGTTATAGGATGCAAAATTACCATATTACATAACCGAATCCGTACCTTGGGAATCCATGGTTTTGCTTAATCCTTCAGCGTCTTCACAATTCATGTTTTTAACTATGAATACATTTTCAGTGTTAATGTGATACGATTTCCCCCAAATGTCCATATTCTTCTGCCTTTATCCATATACTTTCTCCATGATTTCCTGGGACTTCTGTCTTCGCTCGGTTTATTAAATTCTCCCCTTCATCACTCATCTCATACCTACATCATCTCAATCTATGAGATCTATTAACTCAGATAAACTCACATAAAAAAGCCAAAATTTAAGGTGTCAACACTGAAATAGTCTAGTGTTTTTTAAAGCTCACTTTAATGCAAAGATATGGAGTGTATCAAAGAAGAACATTCAGAGATGTAAAAGAAAAGAAAAAAAAAACAATCTACAAATGTGCAGACATTTGCAACCTCATAGCGAATAACAAACTCCGTTAAAATGAGCTGAAAACGTATCGATATATGTTCATTTTATCAACAATATTTTCTACATACAATCCACTTCACGCTTCCAATGACAGCACTCATTAAATGCAAATACAAATCAGCAGAAAAGCTACAAGAGAAACCTGAAACATGACGGTAACTAAAAGGAGAATAGCAACACTAGTTAATATTTGGTTGACTGTCATTGCCAAATGGCGATGACAAGCTGAAAATTATTTCACAATGCAGAATGTGCTTTCAATTTCAACGGCAATTATGGAATACCTAGCATCACCAAGGGAAAAATCACAAAGGAATCATGACCTCAACAGTCTAGTTTGAAAATCTCTCATCGAAAAATGTCTAACTTACGGAAAATTCCCCACTAAATCAACTACGATTAATTTCGGCAAGTTGCGGACCTAATAATCATGATGTGACGAAAATACACAACCAAGGAATCTGATAAGTCCCATAAATTTCGATGTAGCCAAGGGTAGAGGAACTTTAGTTTGTCTACCCTTTTCCATAAAACAGCCAGTCAAATGCTGATCTATATAAGTTACTGTTGAGTACTGATAACTGCAAGTATTTGCATCCATCTTCAATACTCAAACATAGGATACAAATACTTCCTATTTTTCTCTATCACTCTTAACAGATTTATTTCTGACTACACAACGATATATATATATATAAAATATATTATATATATATATATATATATATATATATATGATTGTTCTTAATACTAGGCTAAAAATGGCATGGTTTCTAAATAATAACAACTTTTTTCTTGACATGTATGTATATATATATATATATATATATATATAGATATATATATATATATATATATATATATATATAATATATATATATATATATATATATATATATATATGAAAATAGCGGCGTTGGGTATGACAGCGAGTAGCTCGTGTGCTTTTGACATGGGTATTTAAGACGCAGGGTTAGGAGCGTTCCATCTGTACGTTCAGGTATCAGCGGCGAACTCCTCCTTATTCACCCTAACAAGAAGTCGATCAATAGAGACTGGTAATGGAATAAGATGTCACGAATGCTGGTGATTTCAACAATAGTTACTGCTAATGAAGTTGTGGGTCTGCACTCTGCCCACACAAGTTCCAAAATTGCCTGAAAACACACATACACACAAATACACACACACACACGCACGCACACACACCCACACACATATATACATATATATACATACATAAAAATATATATATTATTATTATACATATAAATAGAATAATAATAATATATATATATATATATATATATAAATATATATATAATATTAAAATATATAAATAAATAGGATATATATACGGTGTATATATATAATGTATGTCTGTATATGTATATGTATCGTGTATATATATATATATATATATAGATATATATATATATATATAATATATATATATATATATGATATATATATATATATATATATATCTATATATCATATATATATATATATATATATATATATCTATATATATATATATATATATATATATATATATATAGTATATAAAAAATCGAGGTTGGAAATTTGAAATGAGAACAAGACCCTTTAGGAATAGAATATATAGGATTTAGGTCAAAGCCGAGCACTGGAACTATGAGGTCATTCGACGCTGAAACGGAAACTGACAGTAAAAAGATTTGCGAGGCGTAACAGGAGTGCGTGAAGCGTTAGGAGAGGCGGGGGGGGGGGGGGGGGCGGTTAAGGTCTCGATGTTAGCCCCAGCAGACATTCATGCAATAAGAGGAGATGAACCCCTCCAATATCATGAGTAACTTTTATAGGTACCCATCGCCTAGACAGGCTTGACTGCCCTTACATCTAAAACATAAAGAGCTGGGCGAGTATGTATGTATGTATGTATGTATGTATTTGTATATATATATATATATATATATATATATATATATATATATATATATATAATATATATATATAAACTACCACTTATGGGTGGTATGTGGGAACACGGGTGTAACTGTGCTAAATGTCATCCGACAAGCAAACAGATAATGATGTAAGCTGGTATACTAATACAGAATACGAATACAGTGAATTGAAAGGAGCTAGTAAAAAGAAAACTGCTTAGGTTCATCAAACAAAAACTATTTAATTAATTTTCCAAAGGATCATTTTAATATCATCATGTCGGTTACGGGGACTGGTGACGGACAAAGTTTACACGCGGGTTAGAACGCATCAATTAAAGAGAATTCCTTTTAAATACTGAAGTAGTTCATAATACAATTTTGCCTCGATAAGGTGAAGGAAAGTTCAGACGGGATGATTTAGACAATTAAACGAACGTCTTTAGTTTGTCAGAAATGGAAGTAGTCGTGCAATTCAGAGCAAAAAAATAAGTAATAAAGGAATGTAATGAATAACAATCTACACTGAAACGCTTCGACTGGTAAAAATATTTAATATAACGCATACCCTGGAATTTGATGCCCAGCTCTACATACGAAACACCAAATCCGCGGAAAATTTAAGTCTATATCATTCCGATTGGAAACTTAAGATTCAAAATTAACAAGTTTCTATACTAATGCTGGTGAACTATATAACTATACATAGTTATTAAAATAAAACTTCAAACATCAGCAAAAGAAAATATACACCACCACAGTTATTCCCGCAAGTTTAGCAAGTCATTTCACCGAAAACTAAACAAAACATTCCATAGAGTTTTAGGCCTCAATTTAAAAGCTCCGTATATCCCCTTCCAAACTGGCAGGTCATTAAGCTCGTTCATTATATGAATGGTCTCTACCAGAGACCATAATCGTACACGCTTTGTTTGTTCTGGCTGTGGTTATTGTCTTCGGTGTCCTCATTCTTCATCTGCCTAATCTAAAATCAAGTATGATTGCTCATTTGAGAAATGAAGCATTTTCCTCTTCCATGCGACCTCTCATGCAAATATGGGATCACTGGTCATCTGCTTCAAAAATACGCGACTGAAATATCATTAGGCAACGGATAGAATAGAACATTATAGAATAAAAAATTTAGGGTAAAGCCTAAGCGCTGGGTACCATGAGGTCATGCAACGCTGAAACTATAACCGACAGTAAAAAGGTCTGAACGGTGTAATAGGAGGAAAACAGTTGCACCATGAATCAACTGTTAGGAGAGGGTGGAAAGTAAGATGGTAGAAAGAGAATATGGACAGAGGTATAGAAAAAGGAGTGGAAGTGGTTTTAGCTTTGGGGCCGAAAGGACGCTGCAAAGAACCCTAAGTAATGCCTACAGTGCACCGAAGAGGTACAATGACAGCACTACCCTCCTACGACCAGTAGACAATTGGTACAGTTAAATTTAACTTGGACTGGTAAATTACATAACAAATGAATATTGTTGCGAGCGTACAGCAAATGCCATCAGTACAATCCCTAACAAAATGTTACATCAGTTTCAAAATACCAAAACGGCCACAGTTCTGATTCCCTCAGGAACTGTTCCCCAAGAGAACTGACCTCCATTTAAAATTTATCTCGTCAAAATAGCCGACCCTTATCTGAGTGAACTAAGCACAAAATTCTGTTGCCGTGTTTGAAAACAGCTCAGCCACGTGCCTCTTCCACTGAACTTTATGAATATGCTATCACTTACTGTTCATACTTCCAATTACAGCCAACAAAAACCGCATTTCAAAGAACACTACCATATTCTACCATTAAAAAAAAAGTTTACAATTTCTTTGAAGCAGTAAAATATCCGTTGCCGATATCACTAAAGATAATCGTGATAGACGGAAGATCATTAACAAAAGTTCAAAGAATACAGATTATGGTATATGCGACAGAAATAACCTGTTTTTTACTGCATGCATGATGCTACAAGTAAATTCTCTTACTCCTCGCTCCATAAAAATATATTAAATTATATCCTGAAAGTAAGCAATATTTTTTTTTTTTTTTTTTGCAAAGGGACAGATTAAATGAATTAGCAAAGGCATAAGCAAAAGCCGCAGTTTGCACGCGAAAAGTAAGAGAAAATAAAACCAAACTAATACCTGTACAAGAGCTGTTACACCCCTGTTACGTCGAAATGAGAACAAAAAGTTAAACATGGTTTAAGGCACCAGATATGAAATGACAAAGAGGACAGCAGACAAAAAAATTCTAAAATATGCAAACAATATATTAAACGGTGACTGATAACGTTTACATAAAGCTACACATCTTTTATGAAATAAAGATTTCCTATCAGAACTGAACACCTGGCATTGAAGCACGTTAGACCAAGCTCTTCTCACAAACTGTTGTAAATTTCTTGGAAGTCTGCCAGAAGTAGGATGCAGTAGCACTGATTATGCCTACCTTTCTCATTTTCGTATTAAGAATTGCTAAGTGCCCACAATGGAAGTTAGTCATCGCCACAATGGACGTTTCCGTGACAGCAGCTTCTCCTCTCCTAAAGCTTTGGAATTTTCGTATGGGACAATCCCCTCTCTTCTTTTCCTTCTTCCTACTCATTTGTTTTCTCCGGATCAGGACTAGATAAGTGAGACAAGGAGCTTGCTGCAAGTCTCTAAATCAGAATGACGCTTGATAAAAATTCGTTCATTGGAACGATGGAATTCTCACACCAGTCAGAAGTAACGTGGGCTCTCAAAAATGGTGACTGGTGAAAGAAGAAAATTGTGATAAGGGGGCTTATATATCATACAATTTTTGAGCATCCCATTATTTATTTCATCAAGCTGACCAACTGGAGATTCCAAAAAGCTGTAAAAGTACTACTCTCTTGAATCAACAGTTACCTCCACTTCTTTTAGATAAACAAAACATGGGCAATTTTAACAATAACGAAAGACACTAAGCACCACAAATGTAAATGTATGGGAGGTTGTTGCGGGTATCAAGGAACAGAAAGTAATAAACGGGAGACAAAATGGGGGTGGGACTTTTCAAATCAGTTTCTTGCGGGTAACGTCAATTTTTGGGGTATGTGTTACGAAGAATGGGAAGGGCTTGGATGCTTTATGTCTTGCTGGAAAAATCTCTGGAAGGAGGAGAATTATGTGGGTGGAATACGAAGAGTAATTGGATAGAATGCATCTGCAGAACTAATGTAAAAAATTATCCAGGGGAAATATGTAGTTGTACATATAATCCAGTTGGCTTCACAAATTTCAGTACATATTATGGCAAGCTAAACAAATAAACATCTACCAACTCTAAAATATTCTTACTTATTATTACTGTTTCGTTGCTTATGTTAAACAAGCGGCAATGCCAACAGCTTCTCATTGTTAAATCAGGGGATATTACTTATACACCATGGAGTTGTCAGAAATTTAACTTAGCTTGCAATGGTGTATACCGAGATGCATGTGGTCCACTGTATTAGGAATGAAACGGCGCAGCTTAATCAGAGACAAGATAAAAACATAAGACAACCATCTGGTTGGTTGTGATGACGAAAATTGTCGTTACTTACACAAATGCTCCATATATTTTGAAGTGAATACATGAGCTGAGGCGTAGAAGCATTCACAGACTAAATGAGAACTGCATGAGAGATCTGCAGAAAATAAAGCCTTTAAAAAAAGAAAAGCAAAATTAGGCAATTTTAGTGTTTAATACATTTGTTTTTATTTTTCCTCTAAATGTTCCACTTTTCTTAAAAATCATCATTAAAACTAATTTGATTCAACCCCTCCTGGTACCTAGTGGGAATCTGAGAAATATTCGAATACAACAATGGGCACCACTCGGACAGAGAGAAAATAATCTTGCTCCCAGATTGACTTGAGTTTATCCGATGGAAACATTCCTTTATCTGTACTTTACAAACATATTCAGTCAGTATTATACTTGCAAATGTGCATTGCCCCTTCATATTATGGCGAACATGATGTAAAAATATAAAATAAAATATGACAATTCCGCTTGCGAAAGAGGTTTTTACCACAGCTGCGATGATTCATTCTTTCAAGTTCTAGGTCCTGCAGGTGCAAACTGACGCAAATATTACATGACGTCATATTGCCTTGGAAAATATTTAACACTACATTCGGAATGTGAAAAGGAACAACATATTTAAACTCGGTGAACTGTAGTGTTTTGAAAACAGGACCGTAAAAATAAAAGATACAGCTACACGAATTCCATCTTTCAAGAACCCAGCGAAGAAATGAAATCAGTGATCAGAAAGGCAGAGAAGAAAATGTATACTGAATACAGGCATAATTTACAGCACGGAAATGTTGGAAGTCAATGACTGTTCGTACCGCGAGAAGTTTCTTATCGAGTAGCCGCTTACTAGTTTTACACTGGCAGACCAGTGCAATATGTGGTGACAGTATTCGCTCCAACCAAGAGGTTACGTCTTTGGCCTCATTTGTCGTTAAAAATAAGGACTACGTGAAACAGATAAAATAATGTTACAATTTCTCTGATCTGCGCCTTGTTCTTGAAACGACGCTTTTCGGGTTTTCTGCGAATCAGACTCTATATAAAGGATATATTCTTTAAACGACAGCAAACAACGATCTTCCAATACAATGTTTGCTGAATGCGACCTTTAAAGCAGATTTTATTTGAGCAGGAAATTCTCTCTCTCTCTCTCTCTCCAAAGCTCGCCGTTTCACTGGCAATGCCTAAACTATAACGAGGAACGTTATCTCTGCTTGAAAGAAAATATCTGTGAAAGGGGCTTAAGAGCAGCTAAAGAGGGTTGAATATCATAATCCTAAAAGCGGAGGTGAAAAGACAAGTTCGGAAAAGCAGATTCATTTAACTAACAAGGTCGGACCTGGAAAAGTGTGTTCATATACTCAATTATATGGATCCATGTATTTAATATATATATAGTATATATATATATATATATATCAATATATATATTATATATATATATATATATATATATATATATATATACATATATATACATATATATGTATGCATATATATATACATATATCAAAGGTTAACGCCAATCTGTTTAGCCAGTAACGTAACTGTTAACTTAAGTTTTGTTTACTTCCTGTCGCTAAATGAGGATTTGGGCTGTACTACTTGTTTCCCCACCGACGGGCGTTTCGCTTGTCAATGGTAACACGAGCAAGTGTGGCAATTTTCTCTCTTATTTTCATATTTTTGAGTGGTTGGGTGATTCGACGGAGGTTTCACGGGATTGTCGTCGCTGGAAAACAGTCACGCCCCGTTATTTTGCGAGAGAGGTCTGCTGCTTTTTGAACCTTGCCGTTACCTGCCCTTTGGTGTGGATCGCGGTTGGAGTACCTACAGGGATATTGCACTTATTCATCTTGTCTGTTGCCAGCTCCTTTCGTCTGCTTTGTGGCAGGTGCATTAAGTACTGCAGCTTTACCCAGCTTCACTACTGCCTACTTCCCGTCTGTGTTTCGCGCCAGGACAGTATTCGGCGATTCTTCGTCTATCTTATCTACCCTTCTGAGTCTTGTGCTAGGTGAGGGCACAGCCATCACTAGGAGCACAAGCTTTGATCACGGCGTTCACCTCTGCGGCAGCTTTCTTTGGACCTCTTCGCTGTCGTGTTAAGGGGCGTCCACGCGGTCGAACAATGTCCGACGGACAAACATTGTTACCATAATCATAGGCGAAGCACGATGACGTCATAAGCGTGGAAACGATGGAAGTAGATCTGGCAACAAACAGTGGTACCAGATGAGGTTGTATACCACTGCTTTTCCTCTGTTCACAAGGCAAAGACCGACGGACAATTGTTAATTGGTAACAATGTTTGTCCGTCGGACATTGTTCGACCGTGTGGACGCACCTTTACGGACACTACGGGAGTTGCTGATGGTAATCGGCAGAATCAACTGCAAGTACAATCGGCGGTGTTGGACTTACGATCTATCGTAGATAGTGACCCCAGGCAAAGTTCTGGGGTGGTTATCTAGGACTAATATTTCTTTAGGGTCATTATCATTGTGATATTGACAGTCTTTTGTTTGTTTTTACGGTCATCGCCGACGGGCTTGTACAAAACACGCCAAAAAGGTGCATACATACTGGGTTTAAAAACTCTTGGGGTACCATCTAGTTAAACTAAAAAGTTATATTAATGTAAGTTAGGTTTAGGCATTTAATTGTGTGTAAATTAGATGGACTATTTTCCTTATCTTTTTCTTTCTGCTTTTTATTTTTTATTTTTTTTTTTTTTTTGCCACCGTCAACTTTTTTTCTTTCTCTCTCGGTGACTTTCCCTTCTCTTGTTGGTATAGTGTTAGAGTAGGCGAATTGGAAATTATTCTTTTTTTTAATAAAGAAAACTATAGTGCCGGCTTTGTCTGCAGAAAGATGGCTATTTTCGGTGGCCTAGATTATACGATGTACAGAAAACTCTATTGCGCCGAAGACACTTCTAGGTGAATGAGGTTTCTAGGCCCAACCATCATATAAGGTTAACTTTATTTCGCTAATAAATATTTTCATGAAGTTGAGTGTTTCCTTTTGCTGAGGACTCTCAGTGACTCCTTGTGGGCTTCACAACCCTTTTAGTTCCACGTTGGCCGAGTGCATTTCGCGCTCGGCTACCAACCCGGTGGTCCGAAGTTCGATTCCCGGCTCGCCCAACGCGGAACCAGAGGAATTTATTTCTGGTGAGGAAATTCATTTCTCGACACCAATGTGTTCGGATCCCACAATAAGCTGTAGGTCCCGTTGCTAGATAACCATTTGGTTCCTAGGAGAGCTGTTAATTAGCTCAGTGGTCTGGTAAAACTAAGATATACTTGAACTTTTCACAACCCTTTTTGGAGTCTCGATTTACCTTGGATAAGTCTGTTAGTAAGAAGGGTTTACTTAAAGGAGGAGTGAATCCCTGTTGATGCCGGTATAAAGCTGGGCATCCATATAGCCTGGATCTGGTATTCTCTTAAATTCAGAGTGAGCAATACGATATCATAACTATATAATTATATGTACTCTCAAATGTTAAGTCGCAAATGGCCCCTCTGGACCTAACATCTAATTCACTTTACCTCGGCATTAAATTACCCCCAAGTGGGAATGATATATAATGAGTGTATCTGCTTCCCCCAAGGATTAAAGCCTATATGCCTTCTGGGTATGATACAGGGGCAGTCAGATGACGCTGCATAAAAGTCATGCGCGTGTACGTGACCAAACTATCCTAATTACCAAGCAATCAGCTGCCATGGTGGAGAAGGGTTGATTTCGATTCTAAGCACAAAAAAGGAATTCGACACGGTTAGATACTAACAGTCGAAATTAATTCTCTGTCTCCAAAGCCTACTAAATACGTCGACTGTCTCCTACTGTATCAAACCCAAAGAGCGCAGGTTCGAATTCTGGACGGGGCAGATATGCTAATGACGATCAATTCCCTTTTAGTGTAAGTTAATACCAGGGTAAAGTGAATCGATATTCAGGTGCTTATATATATATATATATATATTATATATATATATATATATATATATATAATATTATATATAACTATATATATATATATCATTATACAATATCTAATAAAAGAGGCATCAGCATATGAAAGTACACACAAAAAACAAACTTATTAATGCAATTATTCGACTTGGAAAAAAAGGGGGGGTGGCAGGGCCATATATCGAGCTCTGAACTACTCAATATGGTTAAAGTTGAGATGAACTGTTTGCTGTATCACATTCGGCGTTAGAACAATTTGATAGAATAAAAAAAATGGCGAAATGTAATGTAAATCTCAAGGGTATTCGGTCTTGTAGAAGGATGGAAGATGAAAGTTTATTGGGAAAAAATGCGTAATTCAGAAGTATCTGAAAGAGACATAAAAAGGGTACAAAATATGTGAAAATAGAACTTATGTCAAAGAAAGACCAAGCGATGGAACCTAAGAGGTTATTTGCGCTGAAACGGAAATTGACAGTAAGAGGGTCTAAAAGATGTAACAGGAGGAAAACATCGCAGTTGCAATATGAAATAGTCAGAGGGAGTGGAAAGTCTGAGGGAAAAAGAATATGAACGGAGGTACAGTAAAAGGAATGAAAGAGGTTGCAGCTACGGGGCCGATGGGACGCTGCAAAGAACCTTAAGTGCTTCTGTAGAGGTGTTCAACACGCTACTGATGAGCTTCTCTCTCGGCGTAAGAAGCAGATAATGTCATGAAACTTTGACTGCAAAGGGGCTCATTATCCACATATCATGTGAAGTATGAATATGGCTGTGGTGTTTTTTTTCCCGGACACACACATCTCCTGTTAAGGGAAATGGCTATAAAGAGAAGCACTGGGGCAGTTTCGCCCATTCAGCGCTTAAGACTGTGAAACGAGGGAATTCTAGTAGCTAAATAGCAAGATGGATGAAGGAAGTGGGAAAAGTAAATGGCTAGGAATAGAGCCAGGGGTCGAAGAGACCTTGCAAACAACTTTGAGCCATGCCTACAGTTCACCACATGCAATGACACCACTACCACCGTACGTGGAGATCGATAAATAACAGGTCACTTGTTCTTGTGAGGTATGAGGGTTTAATGCTTTATTTTTTCGCGTTCCCCAATGCAGGTTAAGTTAGGTATATTCTTTTGTTTATTTTTAACCAGACCACTGAGCTGATTAACAGCTCTCTAGCTGGCCCTGGAGGATTAGATATTTTTACGTGGCAAGGAACCAATTGGTCACCTAGCAACGGGACCTACAGCTTATTGTGGGATCCGAACCACACTTATTCGAGAAATGAATTTCTATCACCAGAAATAAATTCCTCTGATTCCGCGTTGGCCGAGCCGGGATTCGAACTTCGGACCACTGGATTGGCAGCCGAGCGCGAAAACCACTCGTCCAGCGAGGAACTATTCTATGCAGGTTTCCATCACTGTTGTTTATATTCATAACCTGCAGAAAGCTTAGATATCCGAAATGCAAAAAACATCATAAATATAACAGACCACGGACTATATTAATCTGGGAGGATATAAAAGCTGCCAGGAAAAGCAGATCAATATTTCGCCAAAGGAGAGTAATTTAATATCCATGGCATAGCTGCTAGACAGGTCAGATGGCCGGGGAAAATCATTCACTTTCTAAACCATTATATCGAGCAACTTTTTCGATGAATTACGAGGATAATTTTGTATACTTTTGTCCCTAGCAGTCATGAAAGTATTGAACAAAGGACTATTTTGCTATAGAAAAATTATATGGAGTATTGATACAAAGAATGAGCGTCGAATGCTGACTCTAGACTAAAAATATATAAATTGCGCTGATGCAAAGGTAGCCATCAATAAATGAGCAATGGCAAAAAGTTGCAATCAGAATTGGAAACTGGGTTGCCGTTCAGACCAGAAACAAGAGTGAATGCTTGAAAGTAAATGGTTCCAATAAACCTTTTTAATGCCATCAGGAAAGAGCAGACACATTGGACTCTTTTACAGGAATGAACATCGTGTTTTGATACTCCTTCAACAGAATTACTATTTCCTGTTTCACGGTGCCAAATATACTGAAGAACTTGAATCTGACATTTCCCCTACCAAGAATCCCTCTGGCTAGGGCTGATTATCAAATCACGTACTTTATCTTTATGAAATCTCTCGCTTCTCTGCTGTTAAATGCAATGTACAGATAGCGCGAATACTCGAGTTACTTAAAACAAATTATAAAACAAAATTATAACAGGGCTGAACGGTTACGAGTAATTAGCAAGAACGTTTTATTATAAGTTTAAGTTTTACTGCATGACTTTATGCCTTCAGATTATTTCTTCAACTCGCGTCAACGTTAAATTCATCATTTTCTTTGCTCTCCTAAACTTATATAACTTTTAGTTTTCTCTCTTTTACTTCTCCATCTTCAGAAATTGAATATTTTCCGTCTGATCGCAGCAGATAACAACTCCTATTTTAATGCCTTTGTTTTTTGCCCTCAATTCAAAAGACGAGACTATTTCAAAGATAACCCCACACTTCAAAATGGCATTTTAAAATATAAAGCCACAAGCACAAGATCATAAAAAGATATCTTCCAGAGAAAATAAAACGAGGGTGGAGTTGAGGGGAGGGGAGGGGAGGGGAGGCGGCGAGAGAGAGATTAAAACCAAGGCCAAAAGATTAAGGCCACCCTAAAATAGAGGTATCCTAAAATAATGAAATTCGAGCAGAGCATCCGGCGGCATTAAATCTTCCCCGAATACTTTCCATTCTTGCTCAAATAAAAAAAAGGATACCTTGCTCATAAAAGGGGAAAGGGTTGTATGTGCGGGGGAGTAACCATCTCAGGAATCCGGAGCCCTGGCCGCCCAAAATTCACATTACGGAATTCGGAGGGAAAATTCCTGACCATTCTGAATTTCATGTACCTATTTCTTACTACTAAACCACCCTATCCTATCGTTATAAACTACAAGGAATCACTGACGTTAATATAAGCAGAAGTCATGTGTGTATGTGATGTATGTATGTGTATATATATCATTTGTTCATACGTATATGTACACACACGCACACATACGTGTGTGTGTGTGCGTGTGTGTGTGTGTAACTGAATGACGAAAATTTGGAACGTGATTAATAAATAAATAAAGTTAAAAGCCTGAAGGAAGTGAAACAATGGAGTACCGCTGAAAGGCCTTTCGACTCGAAAGCCACTGCAACGGTACTCCATTGTTTCACTTTCGTGGATTCTATATATATATTATATAATATATATAGATATATATATATTTATATATATATATATATATATATATATAAGGATTGTCACCACTGCAAGTATATTCTTTACCAGGTGGGTATGGTAGCGAGGTAATGGCCTTGTTATAATACAAGTCAGCGGGCAATAATAAAAAAAAATTACCACCAAAACAAAAGATGTCTGTTGTAGTTTATCACTGAATTATGTTCACTTTAAACTTAACTTTACTTAGCACTTAATATACCACTTAATAAATAATCTAATAACCCAAAACACCAAGATCCAGGCACAAGAATAAGGAAACACTCGAGAAATATTTAAACTTTAATACAAAAACTATAATGCACCCAACTAATAAATAATAATAATCACTTTTACACAACAATTGAGCACCAATAATAAAATAGCGAGCAGATGTTGACTGTACGAACAGCTGTGATTCTCTCATCAGTTACATTCTTTTCAGAACAAATGTAAACTTTTTAAAGTACTGGACTAGAAAATGTCCAAGGAGCATTTAAACAGGAACAGAAAGTGCTTAAATACGAATAGAACAACCGTTACAAGAATGTTTACAGAAAATTAAAAACAAAACTGTATTTTTAATAAGTCTTTTTACAATATTTAATGTGACAGCTCGTCACAGCTCCTCTCCTGTAGGATAACAGCAATCCCTGATAGCTGTTATATGGGTGGAAATCAGTCGACCCAACAGTATCTTTTTATTCTGCAGACTGTCTTGGGAAACGGGATAAGGCATCTGCTATGGAGTTGTTGATGCCTTTGATGGTCCGAAGTTCAACGTTGAATCTGGTTAGGTGATACGACCATCTTAGAAGTTTTTGATTCTGTAGTCGGGAACGTTCCAAATATACTAAAGGACGATGGTCTGTGTAAATTATTACTTTCTGATGACCCTCGAGGTATGGTGAGAAAATGCTGAAGAGCTGCTATTATGGCATACAGCTTTCTTTCTCGATGGTAGCCCATCGAGCCTGTGCTCCCCGGAAATAACCCTGATAATAGGCGAATGGGGTAGGAGGGAGTCTAGAGTTTATGTCTCTTCTGGAATTGTGGGAGTGGATGTTTGCAGCGGACTGCTCCATAGCCGGTAGCACTGGCATCTACTAGGAGACAAAAATCTTTCTTAAAGTCAGGAGCCTTGAGTATGGGTTTACATATTAGAATATGTTTTAATTTTTGAAAGATCGTATCGATTTCTGGAGTCCAGGAAAAAGTTACTTTTGATGATGTTATCTATAAAGTGGGGCAGCAAATGAAGAGAAATCTCTTACAAATCTTGAATAGTAAGATATCATACCAAGGAAGGTCTTTAACTCTTTTTTGTTAGAAGGAATAGGAAATTGCTTTATACTTAGGATATTGGCTTCTTTAGGGGCGATGTGACCATTGCCAATGCGATGGCCTAAATAAGTTACTTCCGCTCTGCCAAATGTGCTCTTTACTAAATCAATGGTTATCTTGGCTTTGCGGAACCGTTCGAGTAGTTGCCTTAGAAGATGTAGATGTTCGTCCCAATTCTCACTGACAATGATCACATCATCCAGGTACACGTAGGTGTTAGGTAAGCCTGCGATAATGTTACTCATCATTCTCTGAAAGGTAGCAGGAGAATTAGTAAGTCCGAAAGGTAACACTGTATAAGAAAATAAACCAAATGGGGTGGTAAAGGCAGAAATTTCTTTTGCCTTTTCAGTTAACTTGGCAACTTTGATAGTAACCTTACATCAAATCTATTTGTGTTAGGATTTTTGCCTTCCCTATGTTGTCCAAGATATAATTAATTCGAGGTAGAGGAAATGAGTCTTTAATGGTGACTTTGTTTTAATTTGCGGTAATCTGTGCATAGCGTAGTTGACCATTACCTTGTTTGGGTACTAAAACTGCACGGTGAAGCCCAAGGTGACGTACTGGGTTCAGCTAAATTATTATCTAATAAGTATTGAACCTCCTTTCTTAGAGATTCCATTCTTCTACCAACTACTCTATAATATGGCTGCCTTATGGGTGTAGTTCCTGGCTCTAAAATGATATGCTTAATTGAGTCACTGACTTTTAATTGATCCGAACAAACATCTGAATACTCCAGGAGTAACTTAGTTAAAGTTTTACGATGATTAGGTGGGATTTTTGCAAGATAACTTGGCAAGGATTCTAATACTTGGCTGTTGAGAAGATCCTTCCATGATACAAGATTATCCTCTGAAGGAGTTTCTTCATCTACCTCCTGGTTTTGAAACTGAACTGTGGTATAAACAGAAAACCGTTTGAGAAGAGATGTGACTTACCACATTAGCAGGTGCACGATATGGTTTTATAAGATTAACATGTACCATTTGAGTAGGACGTCGTCGGTCAGGTGTGGAGATTATATAGTTTAATTTGGAAGGTCTATGGCGATGGTATAGGGTCCCATAAATTTCTCTCTTAAGGGTGCACCTGGTATCGGATGTACAAACCAGAACCTGGTCGCCAATGTTGAATTCTCGCAGCTTTGTTTTCCTGTTGTAAAGGTTGGACATTTTCTCCTGAGAAATCAAAAGATTTTCATTAGCAAAATTATACATGGAAAGGAACTTTTCTTTCAGTTCTTTCATATAAGCTAACAGGGTGGTAGTATCCTCCTCCTTATTATGAATGAAATTTTCTTTCACCATACTTAGCGTTGTTCATGGTTTCCTGCCAAACATAAGTTCGAAGGGTGATACACCAGTTGAATCATTAGGTACACTGCGTACATATACATGAGGAAAGGTCCTAAAATTTTCATCCATGAGTGGGCGTCTCCTTCATGTATTTACGTAGAAGATTTTTTATGGTCTGGTGTACCCTTTCAAGAGTTCCATTTGTGGTTTTTGTCCTGTGGATGGATATGCCGAAGCAAAGACATTGTGAATATTAAACTCTTGCATACTTGGTTTGAATAACTTACTGGTAAAATTAGTACCTCTGTCACATTGGAGAATCTTAGGAAATCCAAAGGTTGTGAACACTTTAACAAGCTGACCAATGATGGTTTTGGCATTAATGTTCTTAATAGGCATGGCAATGGGATATCTAGTAGTAGGACACAAGATAGTTAGCAACAAAAAGTACTCGTTACCTTTCCGAGTTTTAGGCATAGGTCCTACACAGTCAATAATTATTTTCTCAAAAGGTTTGTTTTGGTACCGAGATGGGCTGCAAAGGTGCACGAATAATACTCTCGTTAGCCCTACCTGTGACCTGGCATTGATGATAGGACATTTGTACTCAAATATCTTTCTTTATACCTGGCCCAGAGAAGTCCTGTGAAACTCTGTGATAGGTTTTATTAACTCCTAGATGGGATTCAGAGGTGTAAGCCAAATCTAGAAGTGGTGGTACAAGAGCTGCTGGTAAGAAAAGCTGGTGACAGTCATGCCACGTGGAAGTTACTGGTTGCTTTGGAAGATCTAAAATGCCTAGAAGAGTAAGCCGTGATCAGTATAAAAAATAGGAGTCCTTGGGGTTTATCTGATGGATTTTTCTACTCTTTTTCCAGTATGTCGTAAGGCTAGGATCATTACTCTGTAACTGCTGAAACTTTACTTTGCTTAAATTTACTAATTCCAAAGCCTTCTCTACTTTAGATGTTTCAAGAGCTTTATTTTTTTTTGGAACTTTTGATACAGATTGAACAATTTTATTTTCATTTACTTTAAGTTCTTGTTTCAGAATGACATCTGGATCTGTTACTACTAAATTCAAAGCATTGGCCCCTGCAAGGTCATTACCTATCAGTACCTGTATTGATGGATGTGGCAAGGGTTTATTAGACACAGCAACAGAAGCTTTACCTGTGTAGTAGGGGCACTGAAGTGTTACCTCAGCCAAGGGTAGAGTCTTGGTCGATGTCAAGTCCGTTACAGCAACATATTCTTGCTTCATTGTCAGCTCCTGTGGTGGTAGGTTGATAATAGTTTGAGACGATCCTGTATCACGAAGACAAATGACAGGTTTCCCATTTACTGAACCTTGGCATGTGTAAGGTTTGAAGGAATCTAAATCCGGAGTAGGGACGGTCACATGCATCGTTTTCTTGGAATCCTGTTTTTTACCAGGCTTATGTTCTTTGACTTCAGACTTTCTACACTGAGGATCTGGGCACTTTTCAATGAGATGTCCTGCCTGCTTGCAGTAAGTACAAAATCTGTCTGAAAAAAAGGTAGTTTTATAATGGGCAGGTTTATATGATTTATGGCGCAGAAAATAGTCATCTGCCAGACTAGCTGCTTTCATGAGATCCGTTTCCTCCTTATCTAAAATATAGTTAGCAATGTTAAATGGCACTTTTCTAAG
>NC_061101.1:33066230-33071230 GCF_015104395.2 Macrobrachium nipponense
TACACCAAAAAACTCACCGCCGGTTACATCTATGTACCTATCCCTTGTTATAATGGATTTTTACAATCCATGTCACGTTCATCAGTGGAGCCACATGCTTACGTGGTCCTTAAATGGGATGCATCAAACAGTGGACACTGGGTGGATATAAAATACTCTTAATCAATTTGATGAAACATAGCACACCCTTTGTGCCTGGTCTTCAACCGTGAGCCGTTATAGAGTCATTATCCGCGGAGCTTTTTCGTACTTTTTTTCGAAAGTTTTTCATTTAGCTATTTTCATTCGGCGTGTTCTGTTGTTTAGTTTGCATGGACCATTTTGTCAAAATACGGCTTTTACAGTGGTTACATACAATCACAAAAAAACATGTATAGGTACATACTACACCTTCATGCACAGACGCGCATTTGACATCAAATTACCGAGACATCGTTATTTTAGGTCTTAAGGATTAAAATCGATTTCATGTTTTACCTGAATACGCCTCTATCTGTTGAGTTGGAGTTTAACCATTTAACTTGACCACTGCTTCGGCAATATTTCTAAAATCGACTAATCCTGATGTACCCGTTTTCATTTATCACCATCTATTTTATATTCTGTATGCATGACTTCCAGTTTTAATTCTTTAGTTTACTTTCTTATTCATTTCATGATCCTAGCAATTATTAATACCTCATTGTTTTTTTATGATGATGATGATGATGATGATGATGGTGAATAACTTGTATAACTTACGTCACGAGTATTGGACATTGACTGCTCAAAATGGTGTTCTGTCAAATATATCATATATGGAACACTATATAACACTGAAATATGACATAAATCCATTTTTGAGTTACAGCCAGTGAAAGATAACAAAAGAATCCTTTTAGAAGCAAATAAGGAGAATCGGAAGCTTTGCTCAACTCCGACCGATTTAGCTTCCTATTATTCCCATTTACAGTAATGCCTTCTGCTCTTGGAAATAAGTGGCTTGTGTTTTAATAACAAAAAGATGGACCACTCCATCGAATACATAATATATTTATATTATATATATATATATATATATATATATATATATATATAATATATATATATATATATATATATATATATAGTTGCATAATCCCACAAATTGGCAATTCCACACAAACACGGGGCCAAAATACCCATCTATCAGTGACAATTAAAAGTTAGACAAATAAACAAAATTCATAAAACAATAATCTTATGCAAATCAACAATGGTCACTCAACTTTTACATAAAAACTATAAAGTTTTTGCTTTAATAGGGGAAAGATGGATATTACAAATGAATATTCAATTTACTAGGATTACCCTTTAGACGATAAAATAATGATCAAGTTGAATACTTTTTGTTGAAATCATTACCACCAAAATAACGACAATCTAGCAACTTCCGTAAGGCCTCAACTTTTCAGAATGGACATGGAAAGTCTTGCTCAAGGAGATCAAACTAAATACTGTGATGAGAATCTTTAATCGTCCAATAATTGGATTAAAACTCGGAGGAAATCCATAAAAAAGTGCTGTTTTAGAATAACAGTAAAATATTTTCCAACCCTTTTCGTATAAATGTTGCTCCATTTCGATTGGCTAATATTATCAGTTAATACCAAACTTAATATTTAAAAATTTGTATGCACAATCACAAAAACTCTTATTTACAAATTATGCGTTTCATAATCGTAAACTGGTGATAAAAAAACATTTATTGATACCGACCGACACGAAATTATAATATTTTTTCAATCATGGCGAGAGCTAACCATTTATACACAATTTATAGATGATCTCAAAGCACATATTCAATAGTATATTTAATAAGTATTTTGAAATTTGGTGTTTCCCACCAAAACTAGTGATTTTTCCTCATAGATCCTCGTGTATAAAGCCCTCGACAATTTCTCTACCAATACCGAATTTTGCCCTCGACATTCACTAATTGTGTGTATCGTAAAATAAGGAGTTAGCAATTAATCATCACCCAGTTTTACATTTTGCAAGGCTATCACGATCTATCAGTGTTCAATATCTTGATTTAACTGGTATCATTTGATATTTTGTAATCTACTGACAGTTTCAGCAACTGCAAACTATTCTACGAATCGTTCAAACGTAGCCAACATGGATTTTAGAGTTTAATAACATTACTTTTTCAGAAACACGTTCAGTTATCCCATAGTTTTGTTGAGTTCAATTGTTGAATGGTAGCTTCCTAAACAATTTCAATTACTCACATTATTAATAGTTTCAGGGATATTTACATCGTCCTTGTTATCTTATTATCCTTCTTCGGATTTCTTACTTAACCTTTCATTAATATCCGTTCATCATACTGAAGCATTCTCTTCCATTTGAACAGTTGTGTCAACACCGTCACTGTCCCCGATCAAGAACATCACACACTGTAAAATACTGGCATGCGTAATATCAAAGGTGATAATCACACTTTGATATTACGGCCCCAGACGATGACTATACTCTAAGTAACAGTTATCTAACACCGGTGTTTTTGTTTTTTGTTTTTTTTTCCCGAGATAACACTCGTACATTTTATTTCCTTTTCTTGTTATTTCCTATGTTGTTGTACCTGCCCTACTTGTCAGAACGTAAGAATTCACAATATAATGTTTACCGCAAACTACCAACCGAGCGGTAGTTTTCCCGGATGTAATTTTCACCCGTATCTTACCATATTCAGCAACGATTTGAAAATAGCTTGGTCTTGTTAGTTAGGCAGTCACTGAGTAGGGAAACCCTCTCTCCTTCACCCCTCTTTAACCCCTAATGCTAATAAATTGGTCCGTCAGCTATTAAGCACTTATGTGGGATTCCACTCCAGTGCAAAGTGCTTACAGACAACAGACCAAACTACTGCTTTTTGTAGTAAGATGATTTATTGAATGATTTATAGACTTTTGGCATACCTGCCAAGCACTGGGGCAACTAAGGCCATTCAGCGCTGAAACGGAAACCGACTGTGAAAAGGTCTGAAAGATGTAACAAGAGGAAAACCTGGCACTTGCACTATGAATCGATTGTTACGAATTGGTGGACAGTAATATGGAAGAGAATATGAATGGAGGTACAGTAAAAGATATGAAAGGGGGTTATGCTGCAAAGAACCTCAAGTAATGCATACATTGCACCGCACTGAGGTGCACTGACGGCACTAACCCCCTACGGGAGGGGGGGGGGGGGGGTTGCAAACTACACAAATACATTAACTCTATCCTCAGTCACTCCGTGTTTTCAAATGGAAGAACAAATCCTACCAATTTATTCCGTCCAACAGTAACATCATCTCATTCTAAATATATTGCCATTTCTCCAGCAAAACTAACCACACCAAAATTCCTAAATTTACTTCCAAGATTATGAGCTTTGGTATTGAAGTCACGCTTGAGTCTCAAGAACTTACTGTTTGTTTTGTTAATGAATTCCATACCATGGGTATTGTTTTTGGCAATGTATACCATCCGCAATTTAATGCCTAACTAAGGAAATGACAGAAATCTTACGAGTTTACTCATAATTTAAATCTCTTGATGTTCGTTTGTTTAAACTGTAACTTTTATACTGGGCAAGTTTTCGTTTAACGCAACTAGATCCCCAAAACTTCACAGTTACCATCAGAAGAGCGATTACCAACTTCAGGAGGTGTATCTACTGAATATTTGTTTTCCAAATGTGGCAAAAATCCACATGTTGACCAGCCGCACACAAATATTGCTTAGTACATAACATTCCGTACTCTCTTCCTAGTTATTTACACACACCGTTGGCTAACAAATTATTTGAAGCGTTGGACACTTATGTCAGATAGTGACAGTTTCTCTGAATGTAGCAGCTTCACATAATGGTAATATGATCCATGACGTGACAAGGAATGATGAATGGTGGCAATACGTCAAAGCTCGTGATCAATAGGTTAAAAAAATCGAAAATATCTGAAAAACAGCAAATGAGGAGCATTACCCTTAACTTTTTCTTTAATGCAGCGGTAGCTCTGAAATGGGTCATTTGGTCAGCTTTTTAGTTATAATCAACAGTCATTAGTAAATCGCTCACTGACTATATGTAAGTCGAGATTCATACTTTGAAAAATAGTGTTCTAAACAATAAATCTAGCGTTCCAGTGGCTGACTTATACAAAGCTGGCCACCATAGTACTACATTAACAAATACTTGAAAATTTGCAAACTTGCTTTTATCATTATTTAACTCGAATGTGACTTATTACATGCAATAAGACTGAATATACTACACAGCCAAACTATTCAATTATCTAAAATTAAATAAGTAAATATCCCGGAATTTTTAAAGGGAAAGGCGATCTGGATACTGCTGTGAACCCTACAGTCGCTTCCTGCTAAACAACTCACTGCAATTTGAAAAAGCTCTCACACACACACACACACACACACACACACACACACACATACACACACACACACACACACATACACACACACACACACACACATATATATATATATATATATATATATAATATAGATATATATATATATATATTATTAAACCACAAATAATTAAACCTTAAAAAATTCTAGTCAATTAAAGAAAAGATCTTGTTGCAAGATTAAGACCTGTTCATGACCAGCTTTGATGTAGAATCGTTGTTTACTAATGTACCCGTGGAGGAAAGTATCAGTATCATTTTAAATAGGCTTTTTCTTTTTCCCGAACCCGACTCAGTTTTTAGTGTTTTAACCGTACGTTTTTTAAGACACTTTTAAGCTTGGCTGTGCTGGACACAGCCCTCCTATTTTCAACGGGTAAGTTATACAAGCAAGTTGATGGCATGGCAATGGGAAGTCCTCTCGGTCCCACTTTTGCCAACTTTTTTATGTTCTCCCTGGAGGAGCACTTCTTCGATGACTGTCCTTTAGCCTGCCGCCCCCTTTTCTATTGTAAGGTACGTTGATGATACTTTGCCCTTTTTAGACGTAATTATGATGCTG
>NC_061101.1:33076230-33081230 GCF_015104395.2 Macrobrachium nipponense
GTGTCACTCTGAAGACCTCCATCCGCTATAAGAGTCAGAGTGAAAGCAGGAGGCTCATTAGCGATCCGTCACCCGCCCTTCCAGTTCCCCTCTGCATACATCACGGAGCCAGCTAAAACATTCAATCTGCAAATACTAACAACGCTATTTACGTGGTCAATAGTTAATAGGGTGAAAGCCATTTGCATGAATTGGAAATGGATTTGTGGGACTCGTTTCCCTTTCATCAAGTTTACATGATAATCCCTTGAACTTCCCCCCTTGCCTCTCTCTCTCTCTCTCTCTCTCTCTCTCTCTCTCTCTCTCTCTCTCTCTCTCTCTCTCCAATTAAAGCAATTTCCAATTTTCTGTGGCCCCCAAAGAAAAATTGTACGATTTGAGTGAGAGTTTACAGAAATGGCAATGCTTTTAATCTTTCCATAGAGAAACTATACCGTAAAGTAAGCAGAATTTCCGAGGCCTTTAAGCGATCTCAAATAATTTCAATCCGTTCCCTACACACCCATACGTTCGTCAGATCAGAGAAATTCAACGACGTTGGACTTAATCACTACTTGGATGGATGGATGACCACTAAGAAATACTGGGCGCATTTAGTAGATAAGCCTTTTGACATACTGGATGCAACCAATAGGCTGACCCCTTCTGAAGTCAATCACTACACAGGATAAGGTGTACATGGAAACATTACACACTATATATATATATATATATATATATATATATATATATATATATATATATTATATATATATATATATATATATATATATATATATATATATATACTATATATATATATATGTATATACACACACACACTTCTAAGTGGACCTTGTCCAGATCTTTCTTGTCCTCCCGGAAATGACAGTAGGGAATCTCGGAATTCCGAAGGCTTCTGGGGCTTTCAGAAGGCTTCAAGACAATCTACAAGCTCTTTAGAATTTGGAGATGAAACCGGAGACGAAAGGCTTCGAAGATTTCTTTGGGGGAAGCCCACGTTCTTGGAGATGAATTCCGGAGGCTTCTAGACCTTCGGAAGGCTTCAAGATGATCCCTAGGCTCTGAAGCCTTTGGAAACGTCCGTTGGCTTCTCCAGGAATGCTTCCGGAGCTGAAGACTGCTTATAGGAATTCTGGAGTCACGAAGACGTCTTCAGGAATACCAAGAAACAGAGAGAGAGAGATGAGAGAGACGAGAGAGAGAGAGAGAGAAGAGAGAGGAGAGGAGAGAGGAGAGAGAGGAAGAGAGGAGAGAGATTTTTATATATATATATATATATATATATATATATATATATATATATATATATATATATCATATATATATATATATATATATATATATATATATATATATATATATATATATATATATATATATTGTAAGACAATTTGGTATTTGTTACTTGAGTATGTAACGGTATTGTGTGACTTGTTGGTTGTTAACTGCCCTCCTGTGTTTTACCTTGAGTAGCAGGTATTGGTTACTTGTTGGCCTCAACGGTTGGAAGGATGGTTGATGACTTAACCATAGTCATCTGTGGACTTTCCAGTGTTGCTGTTTCGGCATTTCTCCCGTGATTCATCTGTGCTGGTGGTTGAGTTCCAGTTAACAGTTGATAGCTGTTGTTACGATGTCTTCACGGAGTTCGTTTGATTCGATTCACCCTTTTTGACAGCGGAGACAGTTATGTTATCCCTTTTTTTCGACAGCGGAGACAGTTATGTTATCTCTACAGCGAAGACAGTTATGTTATCTCTACGGAAATTGTATTGTCTGTGCTTCCCAAAGTAATATGTCTACTTTTATTTATGTTGCTACTGTATTGTATATGCTTATTTTATTTTATGCTCCCTGTCCATCTGTTTGTTCATTTATTTACGCTGCTTGTTTACTATATTATATGCTTAGCTTTTCTTTAATGTAATGGTGTTGAGCAGTGTATGGCTCTGTAATGGTGTTGAGCAGTTATGGCTCTGTAATGGTGTTTGGGCGTTGTATGGCTCTTTAATGTGAGCAGTGTATGGCTCTGTTAATGGTGTTGAGCAGTGATAGGCTCTGTAATGGTGTTGAGCAGTGTATGGCTCTGTAATGGTGTTGAGCAGTGTATGGCTCTGTAACTGTATTTTGAGATGCTTTTTGCATTTTAGTATTTTGATTATGATTGTAATTTGGGTGGTCATTTAAGGCTTGTTTATTGATTTTGGCTGCTGCTGTTTTCAGACTTATTTCACTGTTAATATTTATTAAACTGTTAATTTTTGCTAAGCCCGGACTCAATTGTATATATTGTAACTTACTGTACACAATAAATGGGATTACGATCATTTTTGTGGTTTTGCTCCGCTCATTCCTCCTTTGTTTGTCCAACTGCTGTCAGTTATTCCAGTCCCATTTCGTTTTTTCTTTTAAGATCCTGCAGGACCGAGTGCTGTCCATTACAATATGAATATAATAAATATACATAAATTATATATGTACATATACATAAGTACATATTTATATGTACATATGTATATGTACATATATGTATATATACATGTATATGTACATGTATATGTATATGTACATATATATGTATATATATGTACATATACATATGTATATGTACATATATAATACATGCTATAGATATACATAGAAATATATATGTATTTAATTCACGTTTCTTTCTTTTTTAAAATATTGATATTTTCATGGCAATAAAGGTTTCAACAAAATTTCATATCATCTGCTACGAGAAAGAATAATTGTGGTTTGGTACCGTAATATCTTCGTGTCTTCCATGAAGACGTTTTAGAATCCTTCTGTCTCCAGTTCCTGAAAGGACTAGAGAGATGCCAATCGCCCAAGCATATAGCGCCAGTCCAATGCCTCCTGTTGCCTTGGCCATCTGGATCCTCCAAGTCGTCTTGAAGCCTTCAAAGAGAGCAAAGGCGGCGAAGAATCTGGTTAGAATGGACTGGATGACGGAGCAGATCGACTAAAATAGATTTTCCAGAGGGAAAAGTACATCAGGGGAATGGCAGATAACTTTAGTCTACACTGTTTACTGATGAAAATATTAGTCCCGCAGCCCGGACCATTGAGATACAACGAACAAGATACTGACTGTAACCCCTACCAGTATTTAGGAGTACACTTGTAAAATGTGAAACTGACCGTCTGCCGAAAATATATGGGTGGCTTACTTAACAAGCACCACTAATTGCTTGTTAGATTTTGGGTCTAGATCCAATATGTGAGATACCAGATGAAACTAATATTCAATATATCTGCAGACTCTACTGATTATAGAATGACCAGTGACAGACATTTTGGAGGGTGGGTTCCCCCTGACAGAAGCACTGAAAAGGGGGTTACTTGAATCTAGATCTAACTTAGGAGATACCAAGTAAAATTTACACTATAATAGCACTGCACGTCCTAGAATACTGTAGTGGCAATGACAGACATTTTAGTGGGTGGTTACCCCTTGACAGACGCCCCACAACGAGTGGGGAGGGGGAGACAGGATCTGCATCCAACATTGGAGATACCAAGTAAAATTTGTACTACAATTGCACTGCACATCCTAGAATGCTGTGGTGGTAATGACAGACATTTTAGTGGGTGGTTACCCCCAGACAGACACCCCACAATGAGTGGGGAGGGGGAGGGTAGACAGGATCTGCATCCAACATGGAGATACCAAGTAAAATTGGTACTACAATAGTAGTGCACATCCTAGAGTACTGTGGTGGCAATGACGACATTTTAGTGGGTAGTTACCCCCTGACAAGACACCCACACGAGTGGGGGGAGGGGGAGACAGGATCTCCATCCAACATCGGAGATACCAAGTAAAATTTGTACTACAATAGCACTGCACATCCTAGAATGCTGTGATGGTAATGACAGACATTTTAGTGGGTGGTTACCCCCTCACAGACACCCCACAACATAATGACCTATTAAACCTTGGGATAAACTGCCACTTCATGTCGAAGCTGAAGAAACACGAGAAACACCTGTAGATCGAGATATTCCTTAACTCGATTCAGCAGTTGGAAGCCAAGAGATCCTGACAACGACAGACGCCCTTCAACCTCTTCTGCTAGCAAAGGCCCTTACGGACAGGGGGTCGTACTCAAGCGGTATTTACACCAAAGAGATGAAAGAGGCAGCCGCAGAACTGAAGAAGAGAGAAGACATCACTGCAAGACGTGTAGACAAGACAGACACGTTCGTGCTCATCAGCACCTCGGAATACTTTGAGAAACTCGACGCCATCTTGTCTGATGTCTCCAAGTTCGAGCGACTTACGAAGAACCTGACGGAAGACATCACTACGTAACGCCCAAACCGGGTCATCACAGCCGTGAATGCCACTACGAATGCCACACACCTCCCGCCCATCCAAGGTGACCACAGCCTTGGCTACCTATACGGGAACGTGAAGACCCACAAGGAAGGCAACCCCCTACGCCCGATCATCAGCCAAACGCCCGCCCCGACTTACGCCCTGGCCAAACAGCTTAATAAAATTCTTAGTCCATATATCCCCTCCAGGTACTGCCTCACCTCATCGGAGGAATTTTTGGGGAAGGTCCGTGACTCCTCCAGTGCGGGAACCATTGGCGTCCTTAGATGTTGAGTCCCTATTCACCAAAGTCCCAGTCGACGAGATGATAGGGATCATCATGGAGCGGGTATATAGGAATCCCGATAAGAGACCCCCGAACATCCCAGAAGACTCGTTAAGAACCCTACTGGATATCTGTACGAAGAAAGCCCCTTTCACCACCCACCGAGGACAGATGTACTGCCAAAAGGACGGTGTATCGATGGGGTCCCCCTTAGGAGTCCTCTTCGCTAACTTCTAAATGGGAGAAGTGGAAGAAAGGGCCTTCTCGCAACATAGATGTCCCCGCACATACGGACGCTATATCGATGACATCTTCATGCAAGCTGACTCCAAGGATGAGGTAGAAGCCCTTCGACAGCAGTTCCTGCGT